>NW_027463385.1:0-193416 GCF_050947455.1 Rhinoderma darwinii | reverse complement strand
GACACTTATAGTGTGGTGACAGAGCCTCTTTACTTATATAGGAGATAGGACACTTATAATGTGGTGACAGAGCCTCTTTACTTATATAGGAGATAGGGCACTTATAATGTGGTGACAGAGCCTCTTTACTTATATAGGAGATAGGACACTTATAATGTGGTGACAGAGCCTCTTTACTTATATAGGAGATAGGGCACTTATAATGTGGTGACAGAGTCTCTTTACTTATATAGGAGATAGGACACTTATAATGTGGTGACAGCCTCTTTACTTATATAGGAGATAGGGCACTTATAACGTGGTGACAGAGCCTCTTTACTTATATAGGAGATAGGGCACTTATAATGTGGTGACAGAGTCTCTTTACTTATATAGGAAACAGGACACTTATAATGTGGTGACAGAGCCTCTTTACTTATATAGGAGATAGGACACTTATAATGTGGTGACAGAGCCTCTTTACTTATATAGGAGATAGGGCACTTATAATGTGGTGACAGCCTCTTTACTTATATAGGAAATAGGACACTTATAATGTGGTGACAGAGTCTCATTACTTATATAGGAGATAGGGCACTTATAGTGTGGTGACAGCCTCTTTACTTATATAGGAGATAGGGCACTTATAACGTGGTGACAGAGCCTCTTTACTTATATAGGAGATAGGGCACTTATAATGTGGTGACAGTGTCTCTTTACTTATATAGGAGATAGGGCACTTATAATGTGGTGACAGAGTCTCATTACTTATATAGGAGATAGGACACTTATAATGTGGTGACAGAGCCTCTTTACTTATATAGGAGATAGGACACTTATAATGTGGTGACAGAGCCTCTTTACTTATATAGGAGATAGGACACTTATAATGTGGTGACAGAGCCTCTTTACTTATATAGGAGATAGGACACTTATAATGTGGTGACAGAGTCTCATTACTTATATAGGAGATAGGGCACTTATAATGTGGTGACAGAGTCTCTTTACTTATATAGGAGATAGGACACTTATAATGTGGTGACAGAGCCTCTTTACTTATATAGGAGATAGGGCACTTATAATGTGGTGACAGTGTCTCTTTACTTATATAGGAGATAGGGCACTTATAATGTGGTGACAGAGTCTCATTACTTATATAGGAGATAGGACACTTATAATGTGGTGACAGCCTCTTTACTTATATAGGAGATAGGACACTTATAATGTGGTGACAGAGCCTCTTTACTTATATAGGAGATAGGACACTTATAATGTGGTGACAGAGTCTCTTTACTTATATAGGAGATAGGGCACTTATAATGTGGTGACAGAGCCTCTTTACTTATATAGGAGATAGGGCACTTATAATGTAGTGACAGAGCCTCATTACTTATATAGGAGATAGGACACTTATAATGTGGTGACAGAGCCTCTTTACTTATATAGAAGATAGGGCACTTATAATGTGGTGACAGCCACTTTACTTATATAGGAGATAGGACACTTATAATGTGGTGACAGAGCCTCTTAACTTATATAGGAGATAGGGCACTTATAGTGTGGTGACAGAGCCTCTTTACTTATATAGGAGATAGGACACTTATAATGTGGTGACAGAGCCCCTTTACTTATATAGGAGATAGGGCACTTATAATGTGGTGACAGAGCCTCATTACTTATATAGGAGATAGGGCACTTATAATGTGGTGACAGCCTCTTTACTTATATAGGAGATAGGACACTTATAATGTGGTGACAGAGCCTCTTTACTTATATAGGAGATAGGGCACTTATAGTGTGGTGACAGAGCCTCTTTACTTATATAGGAGATAGGACACTTATAATGTGGTGACAGCCTCTTTACTTATATAGGAGATAGGACACTTATAATGTGGTGACAGAGCCTCTTTACTTATATAGGAGATAGGACACTTATAATGTGGTGACAGAGTCTCTTTACTTATATAGGAGATAGGGCACTTATAATGTAGTGACAGAGCCTCATTACTTATATAGGAGATAGGCCACTTATAATGTGGTGACAGAGCCTCTTTACTTATATAGGAGATAGGACACTTATAATGTGGTGACAGTCTCTTTACTTATATAGGAGATAGGACACTTATAATGTGGTGACAGAGCCTCTTTACTTATATAGGAGATAGGGCACTTATAATGTAGTGACAGAGCCTCATTACTTATATAGGAGATAGGGCACTTATAAGGTGGTGACAGAGTCTCTTTACTTATATAGGAAACAGGACACTTATAATGTGGTGACAGAGCCTCTTTACTTATATAGGAGATAGGACACTTATAATGTGGTGACAGAGTCTCTTTACTTATATAGGAGATAGGGCACTTATAATGTGGTGACAGAGCCTCTTTACTTATATAGGAGATAGGGCACTTATAATGTGGTGACAGAGTCTCTTTACTTATATAGGAGATAGGACACTTATAATGTGGTGACAGAGTCTCTTTACTTATATGGGAGATAGGACACTTATAATGTGGTGACAGAGTCTCTTTACTTATATAGGAGATAGGACACTTATAATGTGGTGACAGAGTCTCTTTACTTATATAGGAGATAGGACACTTATAATGTGGTGACAGAGTCTCTTTACTTATATAGGAGATAGGACACTTATAATGTGGTGACAGAGCCTCTTTACTTATATAGGAGATAGGACACTTATAATGTGGTGACAGAGCCTCTTTACTTATATAGGAGATAGGGCACTTATAATGTGGTGACAGAGCCTCTTTACTTATATAGGAGATAGGACACTTATAATGTGGTGACAGCCTCTTTATTTATATAGGAGATAGGACACTTATAATGCGGTGACAGAGCCTCTTTACTTATATAGGAGATAGGACACTTATAATGTGGTGACAGAGTCTCTTTACTTATATAGGAGATAGGGCACTTATAATGTGGTGACAGAGTCTCTTTACTTATATAGGAGATAGGACACTTATAATGTGGTGACAGAGCCTCTTTACTTATATAGGAGATAGGGCACTTATAATGTGGTGACAGAGCCTCTTTACTTATATAGGAGATAGGGCACTTATAATGTGGTGACAGCCTCTTTACTTATATAGGAGATAGGACACTTATAATGTGGTGACAGAGTCTCTTTACTTATATAGGAGATAGGGCACTTATAATGTGGTGACAGAGTCTCTTTACTTATATAGGAGATAGGACACTTATAATGTGGTGACAGAGCCTCTTTACTTATATAGGAGATAGGGCACTTATAATGTGGTGACAGCCTCTTTACTTATATAGGAGATAGGGCACTTATAATGTGGTGACAGAGCCTCTTTACTTATATAGGAGATAGGGCACTTATAGTGTGGTGACAGAGCCTCTTTACTTATATAGGAGATAGGACACTTATAATGTGGTGACAGCCTCTTTACTTATATAGGAGATAGGGCACTTATAATGTAGTGACAGAGTCTCTTTACTTATATAGGAGATAGGACACTTATAATGTGGTGACAGAGCCTCTTTACTTATATAGGAGATAGGACACTTATAATGTGGTGACAGAGCCTCTTTACTTATATAGGAGACAGGGCACTTATAATGTGGTGACAGAGCCTCTTTACTTATATAGGAGATAGGACACTTATAATGTGGTGACAGAGTCTAATTACTTATATAGGAGATAGGACACTTATAATGTGGTGACAGAGCCTCTTTACTTATATAGGAGATAGGGCACTTATAAGGTGGTGACAGAGTCTCTTTACTTATATAGGAAACAGGACACTTATAATGTGGTGACAGAGCCTCTTTACTTATATAGGAGATAGGACACTTATAATGTGGTGACAGAGTCTCTTTACTTATATAGGAGATAGGGCACTTATAATGTGGTGACAGAGCCTCTTTACTTATATAGGAGATAGGGCACTTATAATGTGGTGACAGAGTCTCTTTACTTATATAGGAGATAGGGCACTTATAATGTGGTGACAGAGCCTCTTTACTTATAGAGGAGATAGGGCACTTATAATGTGGTGACAGAGTCTCTTTACTTATATGGGAGATAGGACACTTATAATGTGGTGACAGAGTCTCTTTACTTATATAGGAGATAGGACACTTATAATGTGGTGACAGAGCCTCTTTACTTATATAGGAGATAGGACACTTATAATGTGGTGACAGAGCCTCTTTACTTATATAGGAGATAGGGCACTTATAATGTGGTGACAGAGCCTCTTTACTTATATAGGAGATAGGACACTTATAATGTGGTGACAGCCTCTTTATTTATATAGGAGATAGGACACTTATAATGCGGTGACAGAGCCTCTTTACTTATATAGGAGATAGGACACTTATAATGTGGTGACAGAGTCTCTTTACTTATATAGGAGATAGGGCACTTATAATGTGGTGACAGAGTCTCTTTACTTATATAGGAGATAGGACACTTATAATGTGGTGACAGAGCCTCTTTACTTATATAGGAGATAGGGCACTTATAATGTGGTGACAGAGCCTCTTTACTTATATAGGAGATAGGGCACTTATAATGTGGTGACAGCCTCTTTACTTATATAGGAGATAGGACACTTATAATGTGGTGACAGAGTCTCTTTACTTATATAGGAGATAGGGCACTTATAATGTGGTGACAGAGTCTCTTTACTTATATAGGAGATAGGACACTTATAATGTGGTGACAGAGCCTCTTTACTTATATAGGAGATAGGGCACTTATAATGTGGTGACAGCCTCTTTACTTATATAGGAGATAGGGCACTTATAATGTGGTGACAAAGTCTCTTTACTTATATAGGAGATAGGACACTTATAGTGTGGTGACAGAGCCTCTTTACTTATATAGGAGATAGGACACTTATAATGTGGTGACAGAGCCTCTTTACTTATATAGGAGATAGGGCACTTATAATGTGGTGACAGAGCCTCTTTACTTATATAGGAGATAGGACACTTATAATGTGGTGACAGAGCCTCTTTACTTATATAGGAGATAGGGCACTTATAATGTGGTGACAGAGTCTCTTTACTTATATAGGAGATAGGACACTTATAATGTGGTGACAGCCTCTTTACTTATATAGGAGATAGGGCACTTATAACGTGGTGACAGAGCCTCTTTACTTATATAGGAGATAGGGCACTTATAATGTGGTGACAGAGTCTCTTTACTTATATAGGAAACAGGACACTTATAATGTGGTGACAGAGCCTCTTTACTTATATAGGAGATAGGACACTTATAATGTGGTGACAGAGCCTCTTTACTTATATAGGAGATAGGGCACTTATAATGTGGTGACAGCCTCTTTACTTATATAGGAGATAGGACACTTATAATGTGGTGACAGAGTCTCATTACTTATATAGGAGATAGGGCACTTATAGTGTGGTGACAGCCTCTTTACTTATATAGGAGATAGGGCACTTATAACGTGGTGACAGAGCCTCTTTACTTATATAGGAGATAGGGCACTTATAATGTGGTGACAGAGCCTCTTTACTTATATAGGAGATAGGACACTTATAATGTGGTGACAGAGCCTCTTTACTTATATAGGAGATAGGGCACTTATAATGTGGTGACAGAGTCTCTTTACTTATATAGGAGATAGGACACTTATAATGTGGTGACAGAGCCTCTTTACTTATATAGGAGATAGGACACTTATAATGTGGTGACAGAGCCTCTTTACTTATATAGGAGATAGGACACTTATAATGTGGTGACAGAGCCTCTTTACTTATATAGGAGATAGGGCACTTATAATGTGGTGACAGAGCCTCTTTACTTATATAGGAGATAGGACACTTATAATGTGGTGACAGAGCCTCTTTACTTATATAGGAGATAGGGCACTTATAATGTGGTGACAGAGTCTCTTTACTTATATAGGAGATAGGACACTTATAATGTGGTGACAGAGCCTCTTTACTTATATAGGAGATAGGACACTTATAATGTGGTGACAGAGCCTCTTTACTTATATAGGAGATAGGACACTTATAATGTGGTGACAGAGCCTCTTTACTTATATAGGAGATAGGGCACTTATAATGTGGTGACAGAGCCTCTTTACTTATATAGGAGATAGGACACTTATAATGTGGTGACAGAGCCTCTTTACTTATATAGGAGATAGGACACTTATAATGTGGTGACAGAGCCTCTTTACTTATATAGGAGATAGGACACTTATAATGTGGTGACAGAGCCTCTTTACTTATATAGGAGATAGGACACTTATAATGTGGTGACAGAGCCTCTTTACTTATATAGGAGATAGGACACTTATAATGTGGAGACAGAGCCTCTTTACTTATATAGGAGATAGGACACTTATAATGTGGAGACAGAGCCTCTTTACTTATATAGGAGATAGGACACTTATAATGTGGAGACAGAGCCTCTTTACTTATATAGGAGATAGGACACTTATAATGTGGTGACAGAGCCTCTTTACTTATATAGGAGATAGGACACTTATAATGTGGTGACAGAGTCTCTTTACTTATATAGGAGATAGGACATTTATAATGTGGTGACAGCCTCTTTACTTATATAGGAGATAGGGCACTTATAATGTGGAGACAGAGCCTCTTTACTTATATAGGAGATAGGGCACTTATAATGTAGTGACAGAGCCTCTTTACTTATATAGGAGATAGGACACTTATAATGAGGTGACAGAGCCTCTTTACTTATATAGGAGATAGGGCACTTATAATGTGGAGACAGAGCCTCTTTACTTATATAGGAGATAGGGCAGTTATAATGTGGTGACAGAGCCTCTTTACTTATATAGGAGATAGGACACTTATAATGTGGTGACAGAGCCTCTTTACTTATATAGGAGATAGGACACTTATAATGTGGTGACAGAGCCTCTTTACTTATATAGGAGATAGGACACTTATAATGTGGTGACAGAGCCTCTTTACTTATATAGGAGATAGGACACTTATAATGTGGTGACAGCCTCTTTACTTATATAGGAGATAGGACACTTATAATGTGGTGACAGAGCCTCTTTACTTATATAGGAGATAGGACACTTATAATGTGGAGACAGAGCCTCTTTACTTATATAGGAGATAGGACACTTATAATGTGGAGACAGAGCCTCTTTACTTATATAGGAGATAGGGCACTTATAATGTGGTGACAGAGCCTCTTTACTTATATAGGAGATAGGACACTTATAATGTGGTGACAGCCTCTTTACTTATATAGGAGATAGGACACTTATAACGTGGTGACAGAGCCTCTTTACTTATATGGGAGATAGGGCACTTATAATGTGGTGACAGAGCCTCTTTACTTATATAGGAGATAGGACACTTATAATGTGGTGACAGAGCCTCTTTACTTATATAGGAGATAGGGCACTTATAATGTGGTGACAGAGCCTCTTTACTTATATGGGAGATAGGACACTTATAATGTGGTGACAGAGTCTCTTTACTTATATAGGAGATAGGACACTTATAATGTGGTGACAGAGCCTCTTTACTTATATAGGAGATAGGACACTTATAATGTGGTGACAGAGTCTCTTTACTTATATAGGAGATAGGACACTTATAATGTGGTGACAGAGTCTCTTTACTTATATAGGAGATAGGGCACTTATAATGTGGTGACAGAGTCTCTTTACCTATATAGGAGATAGGGCACTTATAATGTGGTGACAGTCTCTTTACTTATATGGGAGATAGGGCACTTATAATGTGGTGACAGAGTCTCTTTACTTATATAGGAGATAGGACACTTATAATGTGGTGACAGAGCCTCTTTACTTATATAGGAGATAGGACACTTATAATGTGGTGACAGAGCCTCTTTACTTATATAGGAGATAGGACACTTATAATGTGGTGACAGAGCCTCTTTACTTATATGGGAGATAGGGCACTTATAATGTGGTGACAGAGTCTCTTTACTTATATAGGAGATAGGACACTTATAATGTGGAGACAGAGCCTCTTTACTTATATAGGAGATAGGACACTTATAATGTGGTGACAGAGTCTCTTTACTTATATAGGAGATAGGACACTTATAATGTGGTGACAGAGCCTCTTTACTTATATAGGAGATAGGGCACTTATAATGTGGTGACAGAGCCTCTTTACTTATATAGGAGATAGGACACTTATAATGTGGAGACAGAGCCTCTTTACTTATATAGGAGATAGGGCACTTATAATGTGGTGACAGAGCCTCTTTACTTATATAGGAGATAGGGCACTTATAATGTGGTGACAGCCTCTTTACTTATATAGGAGATAGGACACTTATAATGTGGTGACAGCCTCTTTACTTATATAGGAGATAGGACACTTATAATATGGTGACAGAGCCTCTTTACTTATATAGGAGATAGGACACTTATAATGTGGTGACAGAGCCTCTTTACTTATATAGGAGATAGGGCACGTATAATGGCGTCCGGCTATGCCATCGACGGAAGCCTAGTGGGTCCTGACGAAGTCAGGACCCACTATTCTTGCTGTCAGTGAGTAGCTGACCACTCCAATACACTGCACTACGCATGTAGTGCAGTGTATTAGAATAGCGATCAGGGCCTCCTGCCCTCAAGTCCCCTAGTGGGACAAAGTAATAAAGTAAAAAAAAGATGTGTAAAAATAAGAAAATAAAAGTTTTAAAAGTATTAAAAGTAAAAATCCCCCCTTTTCCCTTATCAGTCCTTTATTATTAATAAAAATATATAAACAAACAAATAAACTATACATAATTGGTATCGCCGCGTCCGTAACGGCCTGAACTACAAAATTATTTAGTTATTTATCCCGCGCGGTGAAAGCCGTAAAAGAAAATAATAATAGACCGTACCACAATCACAATTGTTTGGTCACTTCACATCCCAAAAAATGGAATAAAAAGAGATCAAAAAGTCGCATGTACCTAAAAATGCTCCTGATCGAAACTACAGTTCGTTACGCAAAAAATAAGTCCTCGCACGGCTTTCTTGATGGAAAAATAAAAAAGTTCTGGCTCTTAGAATAAGGTAACACAAAAAGGGAATGATTTTTTCCAAAACGTATTTTATTGTGCAAACGCCATAAGACATAAAAAAACTATAAACATCCGGTATCGCCGTAATCGTATCGCCCCGCAGAATAAAGTGAATATGTCATTTATAGCGCACGGTGAATGCTGTAAAAAAATAGAATAAAAACTGATCAAAATGTCGCATGCACCTTATGAAAACTGCAATGAATTCCTCAAGGGGTCTAGTTTCCAAAATGGGGTCACTTTTGGGGGTTTCCACTGTTTTGGCACCACAAGACCTTTTCAAACCGGACATGGTGCCTAATAAAAAGGAGGCCTCAAAATCCACTAGGTCTTCCTTTGCTTCTGAGGCCGGTGCTTCAGTCCATTACCGCACTAGGGCCACATGTGGGATATTTCTCAAAACTGCAGAATCTGGGCAATACATTTTGAGTTGCGTTTCTCTGGTAAAACCTTTTGTGTTATAGAAAAAAAATTGCATAAAAAGGATTTTCTGACAAAAATAAATATGTAAATTTCACCTCTACTTTGCTCTAAATTCCTGTGAAACACCTAAAGGGTTCATAAACTTTCTAAATGCTGTTGTGAATACTTTGAGGGGTCTAGTTTCTAAAATGGGGTGTTTCATAGGGGTGTCTAATATATGGGCCCCTCAAAGCAACTTCAGAAATGAAGTGGAACCTAAAAAAAAAAAAAAAATAAGGCAATAATTTGCTTCTCCTGATGAGCATGGCCTACTCCAAGACGAACCCAGTTTTGCCCGTTTGTATAAACGGAGACCCCTATTAGACCGTGTCAGTGTCCGGTTTTCCCAAGCATACACCCCCGAGAAGTGTATTTCTATTGAGGAGTCCTTGGTACATTTTAAAGGGAGGCTTCAATTCCGCGAGTACCTGCCGAGTAAGAGGGCAAGGTATGGCGTGAAGATGTATAAGCGGTGCGAGAGTGCATCAGGGTATACCTACAAATTTAGGATATATGAAGGGAAGGACACCAGTATTCAGCCCCCAGAATGCCCTCCCCCCCCTTACTGGGAGTTAATGCAAAAATTGTGTGGGATTTGGTGCACCCACTGCTAGACCAGGGTTACCACCTCTACCTGGATAATTTTTATACCAGCGTCCCTCTCTTCAACTGCCTCGCTTCCAGAAGTCATGCGGCACCGCTAGAAGAAATCTGAGAGGCCTCCCTAAGACTCTGCTTGGGCAAACACTCAGAGGGGGTGAGAGCAGGGCACAATCTAGCAGCAACATATTGTGTGTCAAGTACAAGGACAAGAGAGATGTCACACCAGTACCCATGTACCTGTACGAGGTACCAGTACAAAGACCCCTAAACCAGACTGCATCCTGGACTACAGTAGGTACATGGGAGGGGTGGACTTGTTAGATCAAGCCCTGAAGCCCTACAGCGCCATGCGGTGTGGTATAAGAAGCTGGCCGTGCACATCATACAGATGGCATTGTACAATGTGTACGTGTTACGTCGATGTACAGGCCAGAGGGGAACTTTCCTAAAATTTCAAGAGGTGGTTATCAAGAAACTAATTTTTAGGGACCAAGAAGGGGGGGGGCACCCAGTACTTCTGGAAGCATGGCCACACGCATCATACCAGGGCAACACTTTCCAGGAGAAGTTCCCCAAACTGGCAAGAAAGGAAAAAGTGAAAATAGGTACAAAGTCTGCTATAAGAGGGGGATAAGGAAGGACACAATATATCAATGTGACACGTGTCCCGAAAAACTAAGGCTCCATATGAAAGAGTGCTTCAAAATTTATCATACATCCTGTAAAGGATTTGCCAGACACAGGTTCTGTGTCGACGCCCGTGGGCAATCAGTCTGCACCTGCTCCTATGTCTGTGAGACTGACTCCATCTTCCACCACTCAGGATGTCAGGCTTAGGAGTGGGAGAGCCTATCACAGCCTGGCCAGACGGAGCTAGTTCCCGCCCACTGTCTATTTATAGCTGCCTTTCCTGTTCCTCCTTTGCCTGTGATTCTTCTATGCTTGTTTCCTGGCTTGCTGCTGCTGCTGCTTGTACTACTGATCCTCTGCTTGTTATTGACCTTGGCTTTCTGACAACTCTCCTGCTCAGCGTTTTGTACCTTGCTCACTCCTTGTTTGACTCGGCTCGTTCACCACTCTTGTTGCTCACGGTGTCTCCGTGGGCAGCTGCCCCGTTTCCCTATCTTCTGTGTACCCCTGTCTGTTTTGTCTGTCTTGCACTTACTGAGCGTAGGGACCGTCGCCCAGTTGTACCCTGTCGCTTAGGACGGGTCGTTGCAAGTAGGCAGGGACTGAGTGGCGGGTAGATTAGGGCTCACCTGTCTGTCTCCCTACCTTGTCATTACACATCCCTTGATTTTTAATCTACCCCAGTTTTACTTACCCTGATGCACTCCGCACAGCTTATCCCCCCTTTCCCCTCTGAGCCCTGCTGCATGCCCAGGCAGCTGATAACAGCCACATGTAGGGTATTGCCATACCCGTGGGAACACACATTACAGTTTATAGGGTGTATGTCTCCGGTCAAAATGCTCACTACACCTCTAAATGAATGCCTTAAGGGGTGTAGTTTTTAAAATGGGGTCACTTCTTGGAGGTTTCAACTGTACTGTTACCTCAGGGGCTTCTGCATACATGACTTCGCACCAGAAAATCCCCAGTAGGCCAAATGGTGGTCCTTTCCTTCTGAGCCCTCCCATGGTCCCAAACGTCAGTTTATCACCACAAATTGGGCATTGCCGCACTCAGGACAAATTGGGCAACAAAATGGGGTATTTTATTTCTTGTGAAAATAAGAAATTTTCAGCCAAAACTACATATTATTGGAAAAAATAAATTTTGTTTGAATTCCCAGCCCAATTCAAATAAGTTATGTGAAAAAACTATGGGGTCAAAATGGTCACAACCCCAATAAATGAATTCCTTGAGGGGGTAGTTTCCAAAATGGGGTCACTTCTGGTGGGTTTCCATTGCTTTGATACCTCTGGGGCTCTGCAAATGCGACATGGCACCCGAAAACCAATCCAGCAAAATCTGGACTCCAAAGAACAAATAGTGCTCCTTTCCTTCTAAGCCCCCCTATGGGCCCAAACGGCAGTTTAGCACCACAAATGGGGTATTGCTGCACTCAGGACAAATTGGGCAACAAAATGGAGTGTTTTATTTCTTGTGAAAATAAGAAATTTTTAGCTAAAACTACATATTATTGGAAAATATATATTTTTTTTAAATTCCCAGCCCAATTCAAATAAGTTCTGTGAAGAAACTATGGGGTCTAAATGGTCACATTACCCATCAATTAATTCCTTGAGGGGTGTAGTTTCCAAAATGGGGTCACTTCTGGTGGGTTTCCATTGCTTTGATACCTCTGGGGCTCTGCAAATGCGACATTGCACCCGAAAACCAATCCAGCAAAATCTGCACTCCAAAGAACACACAGCGCTCCTTCCCTTCTGAGGCCACCCATGGGCCCAAACGGCAGTTTATCACCACAAATGGGTTATTGCTGCACTCAGGACAAATTGGGCAACAAAATGGGGTATTTTGTTCCTTGTGAAAATAAGAAATGTTGATGAAAAATGACATCTTATTGGAAAAAATGTATTTTTTTTTCATTTCACAGCCCAATTCAAATACGTGCTGTGTAAAAACTGTGGGGTCAAAATGGTAACAACAACCATAAATTAATTCCTTGAGGGGTGTAGTTTCCGAAATGGGGTCACTTCTGGTGGGTTTTCATTGCTTTGATATCTCTGGGGCTCTGCAAATGCGACATGGCACCCGAAAACCAATCCAGCAAAATCTGGACTCCAAAGAACAAATAGTGCTCCTTTCCTTCTAAGCCCCCCTATGGGCCCAAAGGGCAGTTTAGCACCACAAATGGGGTATTGCTGCACTCAGGACAAATTGGGCAACAAAATGGAGTGTTTTATTTCTTGTGAAAATAAGAAATTTTTAGCTAAAACTACATATTATTGGAAAATATATATTTTTTTTAAATTCCCAGCCCAATTCAAATAAGTTCTGTGAAGAAACTATGGGGTCTTAATGGTCACAATACCCATCAATTAATTCCTTGAGGGGTGTAGTTTCCAAAATGGGGTCACTTCTGGTGGGTTTTCATTGCTTTGATACCTCTGGGGCTCTGCAAAAGCGACATGGCACCCGAAAACCAATCCAACAAAATCTGCACTCCAAAGAACACACAGCGCTCCTTCCCTTCTAAGGCCACCCATGGGCCCAAACGGCAGTTTATCACCACAAATGGGGTATTGCTGCACTCAGGACAAATTGGGCAACAAAATGGGGTATTTTGTTCCCTGTGAAAATAAGAAATTTTGATAAAAAATGACATCTTATTGGAAAAAATTACATTTTTTTAATTTCATAGCCCAATTCAAATACGTGCTGTGTAAAAACTGTGGGGTCAAAATGGTAACAACAACCATAAATGAATTCCTTGAGGGGTTTAGTTTCCGAAATGGGGTCACTTTTTGGGGATTCCTACTGTTTTGGCACCTCAACACCTCTTCAAACCTGGCATGCTGCCTAAAATATATTCTAATAAAAAAGAGGCCTCAAAATGCACTAGGCGCTTCTTTGCTTCTGGGGCTTGTGTTTCAGTCCACGAGCGCACTAGAGACACATGTGGGACATTTCTAAAAACTGCAGAATCTGGACAATACATATTTAGTATTGTTTTTCTGGTAAAACCTTCTGTGTTACAGAATTTTTTTTTATACAATTGAAATTCAGCAAGAAAAATTTAATTTGCAAATTTCACCTCTACTTTTCTTGAATTTCTGTGAAATGCCTGAAGGGTTAAATAAACTTTCTAAATGCTGTTTTGAATACTTTGATGAGTCTAGTTTTCAAAATGGGGTGTTTTATGGGGGTTTCTAATACATAGGCCTCTCAAAGCCACTTCGGAACTGAACAGGTACCTTAAAAAAGGGCTTTTGAAATTTTCTTAAAAATATGAGAAATTGCTGTTTATGTTCTAAGCCTTGTAACGTCCAAGAAAAATAAAAGAATGTTCAAAAAACTATGCCAATCTAAAGTAGACATATGGGAAATGTGAGCTAGTAACTATTTTGGGTGGTATAACTGTCTGTTTTACAAGCAGATGCATTTATATTTTGAAAAATGCTATTTTTTATAAATTTTCTCTAAATTTTGCAATTTTTCACCAATAAACACTGAATATATCGTCCAAATTTTGCCACTAACATAAAGCCCAATGTGTCACGAGAAAACAATCTCAGAATCGCTTGGATAGGTTTAAGCATTCCGACGTTATTACCACATAAAGTGAAATATGTCAGATTTCAAAAATGCGTCCTTAAGGGGTTAATAATGTAATTCCCCCCAAAAAATTTAGTTCAGGGACATTGGGGGTCCATTGATAGCAGTGGGATTTTGTACTGGAAAATGTAATTCCAGGACTTGATCACCCACAAATAAATAAAATCATAAAGAGTAAAATTTGTTTCAAGGTCTGAAAAAATATGCTCTATGACCTTTCCCAAAAGAAATCCTCCCTACTTGGAAATCCCACAAACTAAAAAGAAAATATAAATAAATCGACTCCCTAAAAAGACCCACACCCCCTTTTTTTTTTTTGTGTTAATATTAGTAATTGTAATCTGTGTGATCTGGTTTTGAAAGAGGGGTAGTTTCAAAGGCCTGGTTTTGATAGACACATGGGGAGTAAAAGCGGGTATCCCTACTCCTTCCCTGCTTACTACATACCCGGCACCTTTTTTGGAGATATTTTTGGGTCTCGGTGAAAGGGACGGGGTGTAAAAAGTGGCGCTCTGAAAGTCTGCGCACATATTCAGACTCGCAGGTATAGTGGAATCAAAACTCCTGCTCCTGGTACTGAAAAAAAGTGAGCGTTACTTAGGCCTTTTTAAAAAGAACAAAACTGTTATACGTAGTAATCTGAATTAAGGAGATTGGCACCTTTTTGTACTAGGCATATTTTTTCTTCACCGGGTAAGGTTGAAGCACCTGGTCTGAAAGATCTACACCCCCAATAAATTTGTTTCATTTTTACCCCATATCTGGCTCGTTTGGAGGGGATGAATTGACAAAAAGAAATACGGCCTTTAAAGCTCATAAGTGATTCATCTACAGATAAATCCCTTAGAAGGGCGATTAATGGCATTAATTTATTAAGCCAATCACAGCCTGGGTCACTTCTTGGGGGGACTTGGGAATTATTGGTAAAATACATGAACCGCATTAGGGCTTCATAGCGGTTTCTGGACATCACTGCTACAAATACAGGGATAGCGTGGACAGCACTAGAAGTCCAGTAGGACCGGACAGATGTTTTTGTTTTTTTAACCAAACCCAAATTGAGAGTAATGCCTAAAAATATTTTAATTTCTGGGACACTTGTGCCATTCCACATTCTTAAGTAAATAGATGCAGACTTTTGCAGAACAAATTAAATAGCATAAAGATTAGTCTGCTGGACAATTAATTGTAGGACTGTATCACATACGTATAAATAAAAAAAATCATAGGCTGTAATATTTGCAACATCGACATTAATTCCTGGAGTCGCTTCCATTTGGGGTACTTGGGGAGAAAACTATAGTGCGGGATCCCACATTGCAGGAGGGACTGCAACACTCAGCCCTGCACTTGACACCTCGACAGCGACGGCTGTATCTACCACCATAGGGCTATGGGGTCCAGTGGTAGAATTGGAATCGCCACTGTCGGAAAAAGGTTCCGCTTCTGAAGCGGTGTCGGTCTCTCAGAACTGTCGAAGCATAGTGAGGCTTGCTCCGCACGGTACATTCTCTGAGACATTATGTGTGGGTACATACACAAGCTCTATACGTCCTAATATAACCTAAAGTAAGCCTAAGAATAACACTAAGGCCGAGTTCCTACACGTAGCGGAAATTCCGCAGCATTTTCAGTAGCAGCAAAGTAGGTGAGATTTACCAAATCTCATGCCCACGCTGCGGGAAAAAACCTGCAGTGTAAACGTCAATAAATTTACCTGCGGTGCAGAATTTAATTCCGCAGCATGTCAAATTATTCTGAGTTATTGTTGATTTTCCATTGCGAGTATTCCCATTCAATTCAATGAGGATTCAAAACCCGCAACAGAAAGCCAAGTTTTGCGGCGTAATCGTAAAGATCGCACTTCCGGAAAAAAAAAACATACTTACCCAAAATGCCCTCCTTCCTCCTGGGATGACGTTGCGTCCCATATGACCCCTGCAGCCAATCACAGGCTGCAGCATCACAGTTCTTGCAATGTCATCCAGGGAGGCTGGAGCGGACATCAGAGGAGGGAGGGTGTAAGTATGAACGGCTTTTTTCCGCAGCGAATATTCCGTTAGAAAAACTGCACCACAATGTAGTGCGATTTTGGGACTAAATATACTGCGGGTTCTAGGTTGGACACGCTGCGTGATTTTTACGTAGCGTATCCGCCCCTGTGGGTACCCAGCTTAAAACTTTTTTTTTTCTTTTTTTTTGTTTTGCTTGTTTCGTTTTTGTTTTTTATAACAGACGTAAAAATAAAATAAAGCCCTAACCCTAATAAAGCCCTGATCTAGCCTTACAGCTAGTACTGCTATTACAGCCCTAAATCCTAACCTTAATCTATTATATAATATATATATATATATATATATATATATATATATATATATATATATATATATATATATATATTAGGTAGAAAAAAGTTGCACTTCTTGACCGTCATCCACACGGTCCTGAATTGGATACACAAACGAGGAAATAGACGCAGCACTCCAAAAGTAGTTGCAAATATAGTGGTTTATTCACCCATGTACAGAAATAGCTACGTTTCAGTCCTCTCAGCAGGACCTTTGTCAAGCTTGACAAAGGTCCTGCTGAGAGGACTGAAACGTAGCTATTTCTGTACATGGGTGAATAAACCACTATCTTTGCAACTACTTTTGGAGTGCTGCGTCTATTTCCTCGTTTGTATATATATATGTATATATATATATATATATATATATATATATATACGTATGTATATATATAATTAGGTGATCGGGGTGTTTTTTTCGTAGTGCACACTGATCTACTTTTGATAGTTCATTGTACGACCGCAAAATAATTCCCAACAGTTGCCGGGTTCCTCGATCAGCACGGGGGGGGGGGGTCTATGGCTCTTCTTGTAGGGACAGTCCATCAGCATTTTGGTGTTGGCTTCCCCGTTTGTATTGGATGGAGAAGCTGTAAGGTTGTAAGGACAGGCTCCACCGCAGTAATCGTCCATTGTCCCCTGACCCTCGGTTCAGCCATGTGAGGGGATTGTGATCCGTTACAATTGTAAAGTCTCTGTCATAAAGGTATGGCTGTAATTTTGAGAGCCCATACGATGGCAGGGCACTGTCTTTCAATAGTGGCACAGGCAACTTCCCGATCTAGTAGTTTACGACTGATGAAAGCAACTGGATGTTCAAGCCCAGCCGCGTTTATCTGGCTAAGAACTGCTCCAATACCGTAGGTGGATGCATCTGTCTGCACAAGGAACCTGTGCTTGTAGTCTGGTGCGGCCAAGACAGGGGCAGTGGTGAGAGCCGTCTTTAATGCTATAAAGGCTTCCTCACAGGCAGGTGTCCACTTCACCATACTAGGCATGTTTTTGCGGGTCAGGTCATTTAGGGGCATTGCCAGGGAACTGAAATCGGAAACTCATTTTCGGTAGTAACTGGCGGTCCTCAAAAAGGCCAGTACTTGTTTCTTATTTTTAGAGGTAGGCCAGTTGCTAATGGCTTCCACCTTGGCAGGCTCAGGTCTTAGGTTCCCCCTCCTACTCTGTGCCCCAGATATTGCACCTCAGCCATACCCAACTGGCATTTATCAGGGCGAATTGTCAGTCCTGCTGCAAGAACATGGTCTAACACTATGCCTAAGTGTTTAAGATGTTCCTCCCATGATGTGCTGAAAATGGCAATATCATCCAAGTATGCACAGGCAAAGTCCTGACATTGTTCTAACAGCCGGTCTACCGATCTTTGGAAGGTTGCTGGGGCATTTTTCATCCCAAAGGGCATTCCCAGGAACTCAAGAGTCCAAAGGGGGTAATAAATGCAGATCGCTTCCGGGTGTCCTCTTTTAGGGGTATCTGCCAGTACCCCTTGCTCAAGTCTTATGTAGTTACAAATTAAACACTGGCCAGCCGATCCAACAGATCATCAATCTGGGGCATAGGGTACTCGTCACATTTGGTGGCATCATTTAGGCTCCGGTAATCTACGCAGAATCGCGTTGTGCCATCCTTTTTGGGAACCAGTATCAGAGGGGAGGCCCAGGGGCTCTGAGATGGCCTAATAATCCCAAGTTGTTTCATGTCCGCCAGTTCATTCTTGATCATGTCCCGAACGGCCTCAGGAACTCGGTAGCGGGCCTGCTGGATCGGGCGTTGTCCTGGAGTTTCCACGTGGTGGTTAGTGAGTGTTGTCCGTCCGGCGCTGAGGAAAACACGGAAGCCCTCGGTCCCAGCAAGCCGAGAATATCACCCTTTTGGATATTCAACAGATGGGGTCCCAGGGGCACTTGGTCCAGAGTACCCCCAGCTCGAGCCAGATATAGAAAGTCCGGGAGGGAGTTGTCTCCTTCCTTATCACTAGGGGGATAGCAAATGGCCAAAACAGGTAGGGACCGGTCGTGGTAATCTTTCAGCATGTTGATGTGGACAGTCTCTTGTCGCCGGCCACTAGGGTTCATGGCAATGACGTAATTAGTGTCATTACATTTTCGGATAACTCGGTAAGGGCCATCCCATGTTGCTTGAAGCTTGTTGGCAGGGGCAGCGATAATCATGAGCACTTGTTGCCCTTCAATAAATTCACGGGTCCTTGCTTTCCGATCATACCAGGTCTTCTGGCTATACTGGGCCCCTTGCAGGCGTTCTTTAGCCAAGGTCACTAGTCGGGTAAGGCGTTCTCAAAATTCCAGAACATAAGGAATGACAGGTACTCCAGTGTCGGTGATATCTCCCTCCCAGTATTCCTTTAGAAGGGTGAGGACCCCACGGACCCTTCGACCATAGAGCAGTTCGAAAGGGGAAAATCCGGTTGACTCTTGGGTAGGCAAACAGGAGATGTGGCAGGTATTGCTCCCAGTCCCGTTCAGTGTCTGCAAAGGCACGTAGCAAATTTTTAGGGTTCCATTAAAATGGTCACACAGTCCATTGGTTCGGGGTGGTATGGGGTGGTGCGAATGGCTCGGACGCCGCAGGAACTGGACCAAGTCTGACGTGAACTGGATCCCTTGATCTGATAGTATTTCACTGGGAAATCCTACTCGGGTGAAGACGGTAACAAGAGCCTCTGCTACCTTTATGGCTGTAATGCTGGACAGAGCCACGGCCTCAGGATACCGGTGGCATAATCCATCACCGTCAGGATATACTGTTTCCCTGTTCTGCTGGGGTGCACTAGAGTTCCTATTATATCTACAGCTAAAAGCTGAAATGGCTCCTCAATGATTGGCAGGGGTTGCATGGGTACCTTGTGACGGGCGCCTGGATGTCGCATCCATTGGCACAAATCACAGGTACGGCAGTATTGAACTATCGATTGCGAAATGCCAGGCCAGTAAAAGTTGTGGGTGAGTCTTTTCTCTGTCCGTTTCCTACCTTTATGTCTCAATAAGGGGATGTCATGAGCCAGTTGGAGTAGTTGCAGCCTATACTTTTGAGGGACAATGAGTTGCTTGGTAGTCACTTCAGGGATGATCCCACCCCGGGCCTCTACTAAACGATAATACAATCCCTTATCTCTGGTGATCCTATCCCCATTCTTTCCCTCCTGCCCAGTTTCTGCCCTTAGTTTAATAGCTGCCAAGGTCGGATCATCTTCTATTTCTTGCCTAAACTCTTCTCGGTCCCAAAAGTCCCCCAATGTAGAATCAGTTGATGCAGCTCTTACCAGTTCGGTTGGGGGTCCTGGAGGCTGCTCCACAGTCAATTCCGAAACTCTCTGTGCTTGGGCAGCTTGGTGTCGGGTGACGGCTCCCACAAAATGGCACTGTAATTCCCCAATGTCATTCCCAAGGAGAACATCCACAAGGAGTCCCCCCATAACACCAATCCAGAGTCTTTCCCCGTAACCATAATTCAAATGTACAGCAGCCTTCTGGATATATTTGCGAGTACACCCTACAAGTTCGATGGGTATTCCTGGGCCTTGATCGATTGCCTCTGGCCGAACAACACGGGGGTCAGCAATGGTCAGGAATGCCCCAGTGTCATCCTGCAGATGGCGCTGCCTTTGCTCTGGGTAACTTTGCGTAAGGGGTTGAATGCTATACATGCCAGAGGGTGTCTCCATGGTGCAGGGTTCAGCAGTCCACTCTGGTGGGGGTGGTGGTAACTCTTCCTCAGGCAGGATGGAGTGCACAAGATGCCGAGGGCGAGGGGGAAAAGATCGGAGCTCCCTTCGATTTCTTGAGGGGCACCTGGACTGTAAAGGGCCCGGCTGACCCCACCTATAACATTTACTTTCTGAGAACCTTCCATATCGTGGTCAGAATTGTGGGGTCCCCGGATTGTTTGGCCTGGTTGTCATCGGCCTGCGGATGGGTTGAGGGGCATATATGACAGGAGGTGCCCGGGGGGCTGGGTTCGGCTGAGGTTTATTGTCCAGCAGACTCCTCCACTGAGGTTTGATGGTTAGTGCCTCATCAGCCAGGGCTGCAGCTCTATTCAATGTTGATGGCTCCCATTCCCGGAACCATTTCCGTATTTCCTGGGGGCACTTGGCTTAAAACTGGAACCCATGCAGAATATCTTCCACAGTGAATCCACTTCCAGCCATCTCCGACACGCCTGGGACATTTTATGGGCATACATCCTAAAAGATCCTCCAGTAGTACAGGGAAGGTCTCAGAATTGGGCCCGATGTGAGTCTGGCATGACTACATAGTAATACAAAATAGTTTGTTTCACAATGTTTTAGTCCCGGTTCCACTGTGCGTCTAGGGTCCGGTATGCTTCTGCGGCTCCACCTTCAAGGAGCCCCACTAAAAAACGCATCCAATCAGAGGTGGGTACATCCAGCAGGGCGCTCTGATGTTCAAAGTCCTAGAAAAACCCTTCCACATCCCCAGTTACCTCATAAAATGTCTTGAAGTACTTCTGGGTGACCCGTAAAGGTTCCTGGATTCTCTGGTTCTCACCCCAGGTAATATTCTAGCCTCTTTCAGCCTCCATTGCAGCTTGTCTCTGTTTTTTGCCATGCGAGCAGCTTCCAACTATTACTCCGGAGTAACGACTGGTCCCAGATCTGCCATTTCCTCCTCTTACCACACCAACCATTGGCTCTTAGTGGTAAGAGCCCCTGTCTCTGGAGCATGTCCATTAGCCACCTGGGAGGAGGTGATCTGGCTAGCACTCACCAGTAGATCAATTAATGGCTTTTTAGATAGTCACTGGTAGTTCAGTCCAAGTTCTCGGGCTCGTTCTTGGAGACTAAGGACGGTCCAGTTACGGAACTCATTCGCTGGGTGGTTCTCCATGGGGCTGCGCTCTGTTGATCCCGCTTCTGACACCAGTTGTCATGGGGTTCGTTAGGTTAATATACGATCAACAGAGCCAGTGAAGACAGGGCAACTCCAACAGGATTTATTGTATCCAATGCTGACAGACCAGGTCGCCCTTCACGCAGGGACAGCACACAGTCCACAAAATCAGGTAAATACAGGAAACTCCTCAGAGCGCTGGCATCAGCTTCAGCTCTCATTAAAGTCTACATCCAGGAGATCCCTCTCTTCCCCACGTCAAGCCCTTATATACCCCTCAGGGGGAGGAACATCTTGGCAGTTTCTAGTCACCATCATTTGTTATAATGACTTTAGTTTGTATTTCTACTGTCTGTATGTGAGTTGTGGTCTTTTGTACTACCGTATTATGTGTATTGTCCAACTATTGTCTGCCACAGCAAGGATGAGAACACAGGTGGGGGAGGTAATTGGATCTGCTTGGTTTGCTGCTCTGCACACTAGCTGAGTGATGGTGGTGCCTCCTGATGATCCCCTGTGGGGACTGGACAATGAGGACACTTTATGTCTTATGGCTGCGCGACCTGTGGTACCTGATTACAAAATGCATCCCTGAGGGCTCACAATAAACCACACAAAATGCATCATCACAACACATATAGCTTTTGAGGCAGGTTTTTTTAACTGAAGCCAGGTATTGATTCAAAGGTCTTTGCTTAAACTTCTCCCTCCTGCTTGATCCACTTCTGGCTTTGGCTCAAAAGAATGCATGTGTGTTTCCAGCCTAATATGAACGTCATACATGTGTCAACTTTGTGTCAACTTTTGTGTTTTGTAACAAAATCACACAATACATTTTTAATCCTCACAGAAATTCCCAGTACGAATTCTGAGGGAAACTTCATGTTATCGATTAATTATAAAGTAGAAGATGAAGAGATCATGCAGCAGTCTTCAGGAGAAAACCTCATTACCCTTAATGTACAGCCAGGACTTCAAAGTACAGATCTGTTACATAATTCCACTAATCATGAGGAATCTTCTCCTGACCAACCACAGATAGTTGCAACAAGTACAGGTCAAAGAGTGGGTAAAAGGTTTCAATGTTGTAAACCGTTCACAAAATGTTCTCGTCATTTTACAAACAGAAGAATTAACGCGGGAGGTAAGCTGTATTCATGCTCAGAATGTGGGAAAATTTTTACAGATAAATCACATCTTGTTTTACATGTCCACTATGTGAGAAATGTTTTTCACAAATATCAGATCTTGTTAGACATGAGAGAATTCACACAGGGGAGAAGCCATACTCATGTTCAGAATGTGGGAAATGTTTTACACAAAAATCAAGTCTTGCTAAACATGTGAGAATTCACACAGGAGAGAAGCCATATTCATGTTCAGAATGTGGGAAATGTTTTAAAGATAGTTCAAGTCTTGTTAGACATGGAAGAATTCACACAGGAGAGAAGCCACATTCATGTTCAGAATGTGGAAAATGTTTTGCTACTAAAGACAAACTTAGGGATCATCAGAGAACTCACACAGGTGAGAAGCCTTATTCATGTTCAGAATGTGGGAAATGTTATACAGATAAATCAAGTCTTGTTATTCATGAGAGAATTCACACAGGAGAGAAACCGTATTCATGTTCAGAATGCAGGAAATGTTTTATAGATGAATCACGTCTTGTTAAACATGAGAGAAGTCACATGGGGAAAAGCCATGTTCATGTTCAGAATGTGGGAAATGTTTTAATAGTATAGGCAAACTTGGGGCTCATCAGAGAAGTCACACAGTGGAAAAGTCGTTTTGATGTTCAGGAGAATCCAGAGTGACAGTAAGGACAATGTGAGTTTTTGTTTTTAAAATAAATGGACATTTTTATATTTGACTTTCATTAAAACAGTATAACAAGATATAGGTGATGGAATTGAACAAAAAAACACTAACAAATTAACTTTGCAGTTAGAAAAAAAAAATGCAAAAGATTTTTTATTTTTTTTGTAAATATCAGAAGTGTATTATCACTACCTTAAACACCTACAATTAGAATCAGGTGTGGAGCACGAAATCACGCACATATGCGGTGGCGAATGGATACATGATTTTTCTGGTAATACCACAGTATTTACCTGCTACATCGTGTACACATTCGTCACTTATGTAAGTAATGTTGCGGCTGGCGATTTCATTTGTTCTTACCCTCAGGTAAGATTCACTTCTGGGAAAGATTTGTAGCAGAAATTTGTGAAACTGAAAACCATTCCATACAGGGTTGTTTCTGCAGCATGCACATGGATACTAGAAAGCCCCATTCAAATAAATGGGACAGCAGCAGACATTTCTGAAACACTACTATTTGTGACCTGGAGTTTGACTCATTCCTTCATTTATATTTTACATGTCTTTTTAATACACTCTTGGATTTGGCTAAAAAAGCTGCAAGTGTGATTACAGCCTTAGAGAGGATCTAGGAGGAATGTGTCTCATTTAAACCTTTGACATTTGGTTTGCCCTTTGTTATTGAAATGTGTGGTATCACCATGCCAGAATGCTCTGAGGCCTTCAGAAAGGTTATGGATGTCTATAATTCAGGAACGGGAAGATGGCCAAAATATTAGATGTCAATCATTCCACTGTCCAGAAAACCATCTACATGTGGAGATTTCAGACAACTGCCAATTGGTCCAGGCCAGTCTGTCTCCGTAAGATCAGCCTGAGAGCAGAACACAAGATGCTGAAATAAGTTACTGAGAACCCCATAATTTCTTTAAAGAAAACTACATGTGGGTGTGCCAAAAGAAAACCTTAGCTATCCAGAAAAAAACATCAGGGAAAGAGTGAAGTTTGCTCATGAACCCCTTGGAAAAAAGCATGCAACTGTCTGCTATGGAAAGAAGAATCAAAAATGTATTTGTCCCCTGTATCAGAAGACATGTTTGGCATAAATTATAGACTGCATTTCACCAGAAAAATAACGAAATAACATACAACTTGTTATGGTTTGGGACTGCTAAACCGTATCAGGACCTGGGCAGCTCCTCATCCTAGAATCCACTATGAATTCTACATTGGCAGAGTGCCACGAACCTGGCTGGGAGGATGGGATTCCATTTTGTCAGCTTTTAGTGGCGCTTAAAAGCACCGAGGCGTCGATACTAACAGACCCCCCGGTTTTCATCAGGGACCGACGCAAGGCTGTTTGGACTTCTCTGCGGGGAATCTGCAAATTGGGTGCCTTAAAAGAAGTAGCCTTGAATCGTGCAGATGTTACCACAGATGCAGCTCATGATCAGGATATAATAGCGTGGTCAGGATCACAGGCACAGATGCAGAGGTCAGAGATACAAGCAGAGTCGTAACACAGGAAGTTAGATCAGGTATAGTACAATGCTGGAGCTAGGTAGAAATGACCTGATACTCTGGCACCTGTTGGTGCTCAGAGAGAGGCATATATGGGCTGTCCTATAGTTAGGCGTCATGAATTGGGAACTGCGGGCCCAAGAGAAAAGTCTGGGCTTAGAAGGCACCATGGCTTTACCAGGAGGAGGATTTGGCAGCATCACTGATGTAGCTGCCAGGACAATCCTTTTGGGGTCAACTATAAACTCTGGCTCATAATGTACATCCATTGACGTTCTTGGAACCTGCGCAATAAGTGATGGGTAGATTGAACTGTGAGAATAACCACGACCATCTGGCTTGACGAGGGTTCAGATGTCGATTAGAGTGTAGGTACAGGAGATGCTTATGATCGGTATAATTCGTAACAGGATGTGAGGCTCCTTCCAGTAGGTGCCTCCATTCCTCTAAAACAAGCTTGATGGCTAGGAGTTCTTTGTTCCCGATCCCATAATTCTTCTCCGTGGGAGAGAAACTTCTGGAAAAGAACCCACAGGAGTGCATTCTTTCCGAGACCTGCCGTTGGGACAGAACACCTCCCACAGCGAAGGAGGAGGCATCCACTTCCAGGAAGAAGGGAAGAGACGAATCAGGCTGGTTGAGGATTGGAGCAGAGAGGAACTCTGCTGTCAACTGATTTAATCCTTGATTGGCCTCTGGAGTCCACAGTTTGGGATCGGCCGACTTACGGGTGAGGGCTGCAATCGGGGCTATCAAGGAGGAGAATCCCTGAATAAATCGCCGGTAATAGTTGGCCAACCTCTGAACGGCCTTTAGCCTACTGGGTTGCGGCCAGTCTTGAATAGCCTCTACCTTGACTGGATCCATCTTGAGTCTGGTGCCCGACTAAATGTATCCCAGAAATGGAACAGAGGATTGCTCGAAGAGACACTTCTCCAGTTTACAATAAAGCGGATTGTCTCTCAGTTGGGTTAGGACATGGCAAACGTGGTTGCGGTGATCCGAAAGTGAACGGGAAAAGATCAAGATGTCGTCCAGATAAAGGACAATGAAGTGGTACAGCATGTCACAGAAAATCTTATTTATTAAACTCTGGAACACTGCGGGTGCATTACTCAGGCCGAAGGGCATGACTAAGTACTCGTAATGGCCATTCCTGGTGTTAAAGGCCATCTTCCATTCATCGCCAGGCTTGATGCGGATGAGATTGTAAGCGCCTCGCAGATCGAGCTTAGTGAACACTGTTGAACCACGTATCCGGTCAAATGCAGATACTTATCCTATAACATGTCATAATGACATGTCATAAGTTTTTATTGGTGGGGGTCCGAGCATGGAGACCCCTACCAATCTTTAAAACGAAGCGGCAGAAGTGCTCGTGTGATCGCTCAGCTGCTTCGTTTCTGTTTGGCTTTTTCCGGAAAGCTGATGTATCGGAGTACGAGCTCATAGACTTTCTATTGAGCCCGTACTCAGATACATTGTTTTCCGGAAAAAGAGGAACAGAAATGCAGCGGCTGAGCGCTCACACGAGCGCTTCTGCCACTTCATTTTAGCGATTGGTGGGGGTCTAAGTGCTCGGACCCCCCAATCAAAACTTATGACATGTCAGAAGTTTGTTGAACATTTAGTTACCCTTTAAAGTAGGCTTTGGATCATGGCAATACAAGTAAACCCACCAAGGACTGGCCAAAAAAAAAAGAAATGGAGGATTCTTGAATGGCCAAGTGAATGCCTAGTTCTAAATGTTAGCAAGATGCTGGGGGGGGGGGGGTGAAAACTAGTTTTGCATGCTCCCCATGAAAGAGTAGGAAACAAAATCTCCCATATAAGAGACTACTAAACCGTAAAGCCTCATTTACATTTGCATATTTTGGTCAGTATTTTGCATCAGTATTTGTAAGGCATAACTAGTACTAGGTCCAAAGCATGGAAGACATGCAAATCTTTCCATTATACTTTTCTCTGCTTAAGTTCCGTCCCCAGTTTTGGCTTACAAATACTGATGCCAAATGGTAGCCAAAATACAGTGTGAATGAGGCCTTATAAAGGGGCAGAACCAGGTAATTGAGCCATAGAAGGAAGTGGCATATCTGTGAGGTATTTTTTTAAATCTTTTTATACTGTATGAATGAACATTAAATATTGATGCACATGTCAAAATATGTAAAGAAAAAAAGATTACATGGGGTGTCCTTACGTGACTGAAGTCGGAGACACTGCAGGCTCCGTACACGTGTACTTGTGAAGGGTATGATGATTGTGAGTAAGCCCAAAACGACATTAGCGTTTTACCTTACACTTGAAAAAACTTTGTAGTTGTGTTACCATCCACAGAGCAGGTTTTTACATGAACTACCGTTCCTATTCTGACACAGCCGCAATGATCTCCCATCTGACACTAAACCTTATGTGTAACGTGTTGTTAGAATTTTATTTTTTTTAATAAAGTGCTTGTTTTATTCTCCGTGTTTGTTGAATTAGGTTTCATCAATGTACCTAGAAAGGGTTGTCTGTCTGTCTCTGTTTACAAAGCAATGATGTCACATCACATGGTGAAGATTGGCTGCCTTGGAGACAAGACATGGTGCCATCATGCCTCATAATCATAGGGAAGCAGGAAGCTGCAATGTGCGAATAGAGCAGAATAAAGGAGTATTTCCAACGCAGGATGTGCCATAAATTGCTGGTAGATGGAGGTGGTACCCGCACCTATGTGGAAAATAGGGGTCCCCTGACCTGCCTGATGAGTCGACTGCTGCATCATGGCGGAGAATTATTGGAGAAGTGGCTGTGCATGGGCATATACTAGATCCTCAGATACTCAAATCTGGATGTTTCCATCTGAGGAAGTCTGCAACCATGTTTTCTGATCCTTTTAGATGGACAAATGAGAAGAACTGATTTTACCTTGGCCCAGATGACATACAGTTAGGTCCAGAATTATTTGGCCAGTGACACAATCCTCATAATTTGGGCTCTACATGCCACCACATTGGATTTGAAATGAAACAACTGAGATGCAATTGAACTGTAGACTTTCATGTTTAATTCAAGGGGTTGAACAAAAATATCCTGTGAAACGTTTAGGAATTGCAACCATTTTTATTACACAGTGAAGAGTACATCAGGGTATATGTAATATGTAGGAGTATATCAGGATATATGTAATCTGTGAGGAGTACATCAGGATATATGTAATCTGTGAGGAGTATATCAGGGTATATGTAAGATGAGGAGTACATCAGGGTATATGTAATCTGTGAGGAGTACATCAGGGTATATGTAATATGTGAGGAGTACATCAGGATATATGTAATCTGTGAAGAGTACATCAGGGTATATGTAATCTGTGAGGAGTACATCAGGGTATATGTAATCTGTGAGGAGTACATCAGGGTATATGTAATATGTGAAGAGTACATCAGGGTATATGTAAAATGTGAGGAGTACATCAGGATATATGTAATCTGTGAGGAGTATATCAGGGTATATGTAATCTGAGGAGTACATCAGGGTATATGTAATCTGTGAGGAGTACATCAGGGTATATGTAATATGTGAGGAGTACATCAGGATATATGTAATCTGAGGAGTACATCAGGGTATATGTAATATGTGAGGAGTATATCAGGGTATATGTAATATGTGAGGAGTACATCAGGATATATGTAATCTGTGAAGAGTACATCAGGGTATATGTAATATGTGAGGAGTACATAAGGGTATATGTAATATGTGAGGAGTACATCAGGGTATATGTAAAATGTGAGGAGTACATCAGGATATATGTAATCTGTGAGGAGTATATCAGGGTATATGTAATCTGAGGAGTACATCAGGGTATATGTAATCTGTGAGGAGTACATCAGGGTATATGTAATATGTGAGGAGTACATCAGGATATATGTAATCTGTGAAGAGTACATCAGGATATATGTAATCTGTGAAGAGTACATCAGGGTATATGTAATCTGTGAAGAGTACATCAGGGTATATGTAATATGTGAGGAGTACATCAGGATATATGTAATCTGTGAGGAGTACATCAGGGTATATGTAAAATGTGAGGAGTACATCAGGGTATATGTAAAATGTGCGGAGTACATCAGGGTATATGTAATATGTGAGGAGTACATCAGGGTATATGTAATCTGTGAGGAGTACATCAGGGTATATGTAATCTGTGAGGAGTACATCAGGATATATGTAATCTGTGAGGAGTACATCAGGGTATATGTAATATGTGAGGAGTACATCAGGGTATATGTAATATGTGAGGAGTACATCAGGGTATATGTAATCTGTGAGGAGTACATCAGGATATATGTAATCTGTGAGGAGTACATCAGGGTATATGTAATATGTGAGGAGTACATCAGGGTATATGTAATATGTGAGGAGTACATCAGGGTATATGTAATCTGTGAGGAGTACATCAGGATATATGTAATCTGTGAGGAGTACATCAGGGTATATGTAATATGTGAGGAGTACATCAGGGTATATGTAATATGTGAGGAGTACATCAGGGTATATGTAATCTGTGAGGAGTACATCAGGATATATGTAATCTCTGAGGCGTACATCAGGGTATATGTAATATGTGAGTAGTACATCAGGGTATGTGTAATATGTGAGGAGTACATCAGGGTATATGTAATCTGAGGAGTACATCAGGGTATATGTAATATGTGAGGAGTACATCAGGGTATATGTAAAATGTGCAGAGTACATCAGGGTATATGTAATATGTGAGGAGAACATCAGGGTATATGTAATCTGTGAGGAGTACATCAGGATATATGTAATATGTGAGGAGTACATCAGGGTATATGTAATATGTGAGGAGTACATCAGGGTATATGTAAAATGTGCAGAGTACATCAGGGTATATGTAATCTGTGAGGAGTACATCAGGGTATATGTATTCTGTGAGGAGTACATCAGGGTATATGTAATATGTGAGGAGTACATCAGGGTATATGTAATATGTGAGGAGTACATCAGGGTATATGTAATCTGTGAGGAGTACATCAGAATATATGTAATCTGTGAGGAGTACATCAGGGTATATGTAATATGTGAGGAGTACATCAGGGTATATGTAATCTGAGGAGTACATCAGGGTATATGTAATCTGAGGAGTACATCAGGATATATGTAATCTGTGAGGAGTACATCAGGGTATAGGTAATCTGTGAGGAGTACATCAGGGTATAGGTAATCTGTGAGGAGTACATTAGGGTATATGTAATGTGTGAGGAAACATCAGGATATATGTAATCTGTGAGGAGTACATCAGGATATATATATAATCTGTGAGGATTACATCAGGGTATATGTAAGCTGTGCGGAGAACATTAGGGTATATGTAATCTGTGCGGAGTATATTAGGGTACATGTAATCTGTGCGGAGTACATCAGGGTAGTATAATAAGAGGGTATAATAATGGGGTAAATAATACATATCCATACATGTGTGTTATGCTGTAAAACAATCCTTTCTGAAAAGGCCAGTTTTACACTAATAAATAATGTCCTTTCTGATCACCCTTTTGGTCGACACTTTGCACCTCTGTAGTTTGGGGAATTTTGCTGGGAAAGTGTTGTCCTGGTATAATACGGGCGACCTCACTTCCAGCAGATATGTTTGGGCCCTTCTCTTCCTGGTTCCCAAATATTAGAAGGAAAGTTCCCCTCGGGCCTGCTCATCTGCTTATTTTTATCATCCTCGACTAAGGCCCTTATGCACACGCCCGTAGCCATTTGCACGGCCATGATTTTCGGGTCGTTGGGCCGCATATTGTCACCCACGAGCCGCCCGGAAATCGTGGCCATGTACATGGTCGCGTCCATTATTTTCTATGAACCTCGACCGCAGAACACGGCTGTAATAAGACATGGAGCCTGGACCGCAGAAAGAACGGACATATCTTATTACAGCCGTGTTCTGCGGTCCAGTCTCCTGGGCCATGCACGGACCGTGGAAAACACGGTCATGTGCACGGGCCCATAGAAATTAATGGTGCCGCAAGACTCCCGTGGATTTTAGGGGGCATTGCGGCCGCATAAGCACGTTCCACTTAGGCCCCATGCCATATATGGCATCGCCATACCTGGGGTAACCAGCTTAGCAGTTTATGAGATGTGTGTCTTCTGTGGCACAAACTGGGCACAACATATTGTTCACTAAAATGGCATATCAGCGGAAAATTGCAATTTTCACTTTTCACCATCCGCTGCGCATTAATTACTAATGGAAAAACACCTGTGGGGGCAAAATGCTCACTACACCCCTTAAAATGCCTTAAAGGGTGCAGTTTCCAAAATATGGGTAACTACTTGGGCGTTTGTTTTACTATTTGACCTCAGAGCCCTGCAATTGTGGGCCAATGCTGTGAAAATCACCACAATGGACCTCAAATGCGCATGTTGCTCTTCACTTCTGAGCTCTGTCATATGTCCAGGCAAATGTTTAATGCCTTGAGGGGTGTAGTTTCCAAAATGGGGTCACTTCTTGGGGGCTTCCACTGTACTCTGGTACCTTAGGGTTTTGCAAATGCAGCATGGCACCCAAAAACCAATCCAGCAAAAATCTGCATGCCAAATAGCGCTCCTGCCTTTCTGAGCCCCGCCCTGTGTCCAAACAGCAGTTTATGACCACATATGGGGTATTTCCGTACTCTGGAGAAATTGCTTTGATATGTGCCCTGTATGTCTCACACCTGCAGCAGCGATCAGCATTAGGAAGAGCCAGGAGTTCCTGCGGCACCGTTCTGTGGTCTGTGATGGCCCGGGAGTGGACCGCTCCAGTCACCTGACCTCACAGTGACACGAGGTCAGATGACTCAGGTCCAGTGTTCCCTATAAGGTGCGCGGCTGCCCACATTCCGCGATCTGCACGCTCACTAAACTTTAAAGCCCGCCTCACGGGTGGTGGGCTGATGCAGTGACATTGCGAGCACTGGAGGGGGCACCGGTGCTAGTGACAGACACATTCACTTGTATGTGCGTCCTCAGGACGCACATACAAATGTATACTATAGGCAGCAGGCAGGGCCGGCCTTAGGGATGTGCGAGCGCACAGGGCGCTGCACCCTCCCAGCATGTAGGGGGTGCCACTGGGCTCTGCCTCTACTCTGTGCTCTGCTCTTAGTTACATACACGTAAATAAGAGCCAAGAAGCAGAGGAAGCTCCGCCCAGAGCCCATCCTGTCCGAAGCCTGTGATCCTGTCCGAAGCCTGTGATCCTGTCAGCAAGGAGAGATGGTGAGTATCTATGTGTGTATATACAATGTGTGTCTCTGTGTGTATATAGTATGTGTCTCAGAGACTACCATATTAATACAATACAATTAATAAAGTCTATTCGCATATGAGGTTACTGTGGTTGCACCATTGAAGTTTTTGCTAGGGTGGAGATACTCGCAGGCTTTACATCCTCCACATTTAAAAGAATGTTAGTTTTACCCAGCCATGTGTTTGATGCGGCAGGTGTTGAAAGATGACTTTTAACTAGCCTGTCCCTTAAAATCCATCCCCCGACGATATGTGACAGAAGGATATTTCATAACTTTTTCACTGACATCTGGGTCTAAGCCGAGGATGCCCCAATAGTTTCTCAAAATTTCAAGCGCGTTATAAGATTGTAATTCTATAAACTCCTAATGCATGATAGCAATGGGCTAGGTAATGTCACTATCGGACACCCTCCCACATTTAATGCAAAGGCAACTCCATAATAGATATTTATATATAGAAAAATCAGAGTACGAAGCCAGGTATATATAAAATATAACAAATTGTATTATTTACACATATAAAACAAACATTTAAAAAGGTACATAATGAAATGGAGAGACTCTATAATATTGTATAATACAAGTAAACAGGCTATCCACGTGTATATAGCAATAAATATTGCACTGTATTCCTTACACTGAGGAGATATGAGATGGGAGGTGTGTTGTCCTATAAACAGCTAATCCCTCATGTGAACACCCATAAAGTAATATACATAATAGTCCTAGGGGCAGTTTTTCAGAAGGGAGAGCTTGAATATCATAAATAGGTATGGAGAACCTTACCCATGTCAGTATTCCTGGAAGGCTGGATAGCAAGTATTAAACCCAACACGCGTTTCGCGATGTCTGCTTCCTCAGGGGATGTATAGTGTCTTGTTGCAGTCTTGGTTTTAAATAGTGCAATGCCCAGGTGTTTTCTGTTTATTCAGCGTCCATAGAATAGCGGCGCATGTCCACCGACGCAACCGGAAGTGAGGCATGCCCCACTTCCGGCCTCCAGCTCCGTAGCGCACATCCGGGTTCCTGACGTGTACCAGGAATACCAGACATGCACATTGCGCTATGGGAGGTGGAAACGGAGCAAGCAACACACCCGGTCACGTGCACTTGGAGTGCGCACCTCATAGGACAACTGGGACAAGGAGAATCGCAAGTAACATGTTGCTAAACTAATGACGTAGCAAACCCCACCCATTCAATATATCCCCAAGGACCAAATGATAGCCAATGAGTATTGCGTGTATTGCCAAGGATTGTGATAGATGCGTGAATGTTGACATTCAGAAGAGGGGGAGAGAAATAATCTCCCAGAGAATGCTTATATACAACTCGATGACTAGTGGGAAAATATAGTGAACATAATACAACATTAATTATATTAGACCTCGTGAGACAAGTTTGGTTACACTAATTAGTGAGGTCACTGTGTAAAATTTAGGGGAATATAGATGTGGATGTGATTACACATCACACATATATCCCACGGCAAAGAAATATGCAAAAGAGACCACAGTTAGGGTCATTTCATAAAAAACAACAACATGTGACATAAAACACTTCTCAAAAGGAAACTAAAAAAAAGAGGAAGACATAGCAGGGTATCAATATTGAGCTACGTCACTGTACACGAAATTTATTGGCATTTTCTCAGTCCGTATTATAGGGGGTCATCTGGGTCCAAAGCTCATATTTCCTATATACAGGCACTCAGACTGAAGAGAGATGGTACATCAGATACCTAATAAAAAAATATTGTTTAGTACAAGACACAAAAACAATTGTAGGGTTAAAAAACGTGCTGATGGTAGGGTGGTTACACTTATTTAAAGAGAAGGGGGCAGAGCTTGACAGCGAGCAGAGAAGGTGGCTTGATCCGGAGCTACTGCTGCAACCCGACTTACCCGAACTCATAGCGAGATAGGACACGGCAGTATGGTGAGGACCATCAAAGATAAGGGCAAAGACCCCTCAATCACCCCCAAACCGGGGAAAAACCAAGCCAATTTGGACAAGTTTTTGAAGAAAACTCTAGAGCGCTCTCCGACGCGTACATCCAAGATGGCGCCGGAAGCACAGGAGATCAATCGGAGGCTGGGGGTGAGTCTACTTATGTCCCTGTGTCAAGAGGATTCATTAAAAGAGTTATTTTTAAAGCCCTGGGCCCCTTAGCCTTAGATTTGGCAGATATAAAAGCAGTCTTGCGACATATAGGGGACAGGGTGCACATGCTTGAGTCCACACATACGGAGGAGGTCAAATTTGGAGAGGCTGTACAAAAGACTTATACATATACAACATGACCACATTAACATGGCTTTATTGCTTTATTGCAAGCTGAAGATCGGGAAAACAAGTTGCCGCAAGAATATTAGGATTCGCGGCCTTCCGGAATCCATTTCACATGAGGTTTTGCCTAAAGTTGCTCGGGAGATTTTTGTTTCTATATTGGGAGAGGATAGAGCTGCATCAATTCACATTGAACATATACATCGGGCCTTGAGAGCTAAACCACGTTTGCAAGATCCACCTCGAGATGTAATCTGTGGTCTACTTAGCTATGTGGATACAGCTGCACTTCTGAAGCAAGCAAGGGCTTCAGAAGGAGTTTGTTATGAGGGAACCCCTATTCTTCTTTTCCAAGATTTGCTGTCCTCAACTGTTGCCAAACGTAGCATATTGAAGCCGCTGTTAGATATGTTGCGGGCTAACAACATCCCGTTTCATTGGCTGTATTCTTTTGGAGTGGCAAACATTAAGCAGGATAAGCAAATTGTGATTAGGAAACCAGAGGATCTTCGTGCTGCTTGGCATTTACTTGGATTACAACCTATAGACATTCCATCATGGCTTCCTTTAGCTCAACCTCTGAGGATACCTGCTCTACGTGAGACTGATCCCTGGACAAGGGTGTCTGGACATCGCTCGCCGTGAGGAAAGAAAAGCACTCCCATGACCCAAAGAGTGGATTCGACCTGAGGACTCTTGGTCGCTCCGTAGTAAATATATATCTGCATAACTCCTTGCACTAATTGATGACTTCCCGTTCAGTTTCCTTACTCCTGTATGGGCTTTGGGGAGATTTATAGTCATAACTGCATTGTTATAAGTTGACTACGGATTGTTTTATGGTCCTCACATTTGATTGTATAATGTATTATAAGTGTACTTGAAGTGTCTTATTGGTATTACACTTGAAATATAAAAAGCTGCTTGGGTGGGGTTTGGGTTGTTATGCCTTGAGGTTAATCTCATGTATTCTATAGTGACCCCCCAACTTGTATGTGTATTTCTCCTTTCTTTAGGGTGATGCTGCTTGTTCCTCTAGATGCTGGAATTACACCCTTTTCCATAGCTTTTGTTTTATTCCTTTATGGAATACGGTTATTTACTATTCTATTACTTTTTTGTTATTTTTGTAATGTCATGTGGTCTGAAAAGATATTGAGGTGGATTTTTGGGGGCTATGGCGGAACTTAAGATTGTATCGCATAATGTGAGGGGTCTGAATGTGCCACATTGTAACGTTCCCCGCCTTCCCCACGGCCTCTGCTCCGGTTCCGGCGTCCTCGATTACCACATGCTCATCCCGAGCTCCACTTACCCGATCCGGACGCTCTGCTGGCTCTGGACAGCGTCAGGTAAGTGCATCCCTTACCTCCCTCCGCGGCCGTCATCCTCGATGTGCGGCTGCAGTCACTAGAGGGCGCGCGCGCTGACTCGTCCTGTCATAAAGGGTCAGCGCGCGCCTTAATTAATAAGACTTCCTATTTAAGGTTCCTCCTTCCCTGCATCCATGCTTGTTCAACCAAGTTCCCCGTGAGTTTCCCTGTGCCCTGGATCCCTGTTTCCGTCCCTTCTGCCTTTTGTCTGGATTTCCCGTTACTGACCTCTGCCTGAACTTGACCATCCTTGTCTGCCGCCTGCCTTGACCTATTGCTTCCATACCCGTTACGACGTCTGCTGCCTGCCTTGACCTATTGCTGCCATACCCGTTACGACGTCTGCTGCCTGTCCTAACTTCTGCCTATCCATCCGACCGCCTCTACCCACTGTGTCAAGTGTTGCCTGGGTTCCAAACACCATCTCCCAGGCGACACCGAGGAGCCACGAACAACCCGGTGAGAACCGCTATTGGTTGAACAAGCCATGGATCCCCTTGACACAGCCCTGATTGACACGGCTGATATGGCTCAGGAGCTTTCCAGACAACGAGTCCGCCAAGATCAGCTGTTTCAGCTACTGCAGAATGTGTCCACTCGTTTGAACGAACTAGCGCCTCCGATACCACCACCGCAAGCTACTGTCTACAGTCCGGGACTACATTTACCTACGCCTGCCCACTATGAGGGAGACCCCAAGACCTGCAGGGGATTTTTTAAACAGTGCACCATCCACTTTGAAGTCATGGCGCATCATTTTTCCTCAGACCAGGCTAAGGTGGCCTACATCCTGTCCCTGCTGTCTGGTGAAGCGCTGGCTTGGGCATTTCCCTTGTGGGAGAGAAACGACCCCATCATGTACAACATTCAGAACTTTCTCTCCACGTTTAAAAGGGTGTTTGAAGAACCAGGTCGAGCCTCTTCTGCAGCTTCCTCTCTACTCAAGCTCCGGCAAGGAACCTCCACTGTAGACCAATACACCATTCAGTTTCGCACCCTGGCTACTGAACTCCAGTGGAATAATGAGGCTTTGGTATCTACCTTCTGGGAGGGTCTGGCGGGCCGAATCGAGGATGAACTTGCTGGCCGAGACCTTCCACTGTCCTTGGATGACTTGATTACTCTTGCCAATCGTATAGATATACGTTTCCGTGAGAGACAACAAGAATCTGCTCGAAGCAATCGGACATCACGGTTGGCACCAACCTTCCAAAGACCTTTTCTGGCCTCATCTTCATATCGGTCGGACAAACCCATGCAGGTGGAGAGAACAAGACTCAAGCATGAGGAGCGTCAGAAAAGACGCAAGTTGAATTTATGTTTTTATTGTGGTGGTAAAACGCACTTCCTTAGAGACTGTCCAGTGAGGCCGGAAAACTCCAATGCCTAGGGCAAGTAGGAGAGGCTACACTAGGTGGAAAACCTTCCTCTCAGAAGATGACCATACCAGCGAAGCGGTCCTTTGCAGAAACCACTTTCTGCATTCAAGCCTTCCTAGATTCCGGATCCGCTGGGAATTTTCTGTGCCAGTCCTTGGTAAATCGCTACCAAATCCCAGTGCAAAAACTAACAAAACCGTTGTCCATTGCTTCTGTAGATGGGAGGCTTCTACAGGAAACTATCTCGTCACCGAACCCATTCTCCTGTTAACTGGGGCACTGCACCAGGAACGTATCTCCTTCTATGTTTTAAAGAACTCTCTGAACTCTTTGCTACTAGGTCTACCGTGGTTGCAGAAGCACTCTCCTGTTATTGACTGGACTGGAGGTCAAATTACCAGCTGGAGTGACTTCTATCACCAACATTGTCTACAATCTATTCGCCCACCCATGCCTCAGTCTACAGAACCTAACTCAGCAGGACTTCCTACTCCATACAAAAGCTTCTCGGATGTTTTCTGTAAACAACAAGCTAAATCGCTGCCTCCTCACAGGCCATATACCTGGTCCCCAACTCGACGCCTCCCAGAGGCAGAGTCTACCCTCTGTCTTTGCCCGAGACGGAGACCATGTCTCTGTATATCCAAGAAAATCTGGAGAGAGGATTCATCCGTAAGTCCTCCTCTCCTGCTGGCGCAGGGTTTTTCTTTGAGGGAAAAAAAGACGGCTCCTTGCGTCCTTGTATTGATTACCGAGGATTGAATAATATCACGTTGAAGAACAAGTACCCGTTACCATTGATCTCGGCACTCTTTGACCGCCTACAGAGGGCGAAAATCTTCACCAAACTAGACCTTTGTGGAGCTTATAACCTCATCCGCATCCGCGAGGGTGACGAATGGAAAACCGCCTTCAACACTTGTGATGGGCATTTTGAATACCTTGTCATGCCCTTTGGACTTTGTAATGCTCCTGTAGTTTTCCAGGCTTTTGTTAATGACATATTTCGAGATCTGTTGTACAGCTGTGTGGTGGTATACCTAGATGACATTTTAATCTTTTCTCCCAATATTCAAACTTATCGTGTGCATGTGCGCCAAGTGTTACAGCGGCTGCGTGAGAACACTCTGTTTGCCAAGCTAGAGAAATGCCTCTTCGAGAGAACCAGCCTGCCTTTCTTGGGGTATGTCATTTCCGACCAGGGACTTCAAATGGATCCAGCCAAGCTATCTTCTATTCTCAACTGGCCTCGTCCACAAGGACTCAAAGCGGTCCAACGCCTGCTGGGATTTGCAAATTATTACCCCACCAGATTATTCCTCATTTCTCCTCTATGATAGCTCCTATTTCTGCTCTGACCAAAAAAGGGGTTAATGCTAAAGACTGGACCACGGAGGCTGAAACTGCATTCCAAGCTCTTAAAGTTGCCTTCTCTTCTGCTTCAGTCCTACATAGACCGGATTCCACCAAACCCTTTGTTCTAAAGGTCGATGCTTCATCTGTGGGAGTCGGAGCTATCCTTTCACAAAAGACTTGTGGAGGGAGACTGGTGGCCTGCGTTTTTCTCCAAATCGTTCACATCCGCTGAAAAAAATTATGGAATTGGAGATAAAGAACTTTTAGCTATTAAATTGGCCCTGGAGGAATGGAGACATTTGCTTGAGGGTGCACGGCATCCCATCATCATTTACACAGATCATAAGAACCTCCTATACTTACAGACTGCTCAACGCCTAAACTCTCGTCAAGCTCGGTTGGCATTATTCTTCTCCAGATTCGATTTTCAGCTTCACTACAGACCCGCTGGAAAGAATACCAAGGCTGACGCTTTATCTCGATGTTTTGACCCCACAGACCAATAGCCCAGCCCACAGTTTATTATAGATCCTAAACGTATTGTGAATGCTGCTCCAGCTGAAGTGGTACACATTCCTCGATTAAAGACCTACGTACCCCCTAAACAAAGGGATTGTGTTCTTCATTGGGGTCATGCCTCAATTTGATTGGCCGTCAGTACTGGTGGCCTTCCATGTCCCAAGACACTAAAGACTTTGTTTCAGCCTGCTCCACCTGCTCTCAAAATAAAGTCTCCCATTCAAGACCTGCTGGCCTTTTGCACCCTCTGCCCGTGCCTGACTCTCCCTGGTCGCACATTGCCATGGACTTCATCACTGATCTGCCTAGTTCTGCTGGGTGTACAGTGATCTGGTTTGTAGTGGATCGCTTTTCTAAGATGGCGCACTTCGTACCTCTCTCAGGCCTTCCGTCATCTTCCCGACTGGCAACGCTGTTTATCAAGCACATCTTTCGCCTGCATGGTCTTCCTAAGCATATTGTTTCTGCCAGAGGAGTTCAGTTCACATCAAAGTTCTGGATAGCCTTGTGAAAACTGCTGGAGGTCAAACTAGACTTCTCTTCCGCGTACCATCCTCAATCCAATGGTCAAGTAGAGCGGATAAACCAAATACTTGAACGTTTCCTCAGGAATTTCGTGTTTCCGCAACAAGACGACTGGGCAAGTCTGCTTCCATGGGCCGAATTTGCCTACAACAACCATACGGGGGAATCTATCCGCTCTTCTCCCTTCTTCTTGGTGTTTGGCCAGCATCCAGGAATTCCCCTACCAGTCTCTGCACCTTCTGAGGTTCCAGCTGCTAACACGGTCCACCGCGACTTTGTATGGATATGGCAAAAGGCCAAGGACTCCATCCAGAAAGCCGTAGCCAGGTTTTAGAGAGACACGGATAAAAGAGGCAGGTTTCCCGCCGCAGCTCCTTCCTAGGGATAAAGTCTGGCTGTCCACCCGGTACATACGTCTGAAGACCCCTTGTTACAATCTAGCTCCTCGGTTTCTGGGCCCCTATGAAATAACAAAACAAATCAATCCAGTAACTTTCAGACTTCGCCTTCCTCAGTCTCTGAAAATCTCTAATTCCTTCCATATTTCTCTGCTGAAACCCACTATACTCAACCGTTTTTCAAAGAAAATTCCTGTCCATCCTCCGCTGGCAGGATAATGCCAAATTTGAAATTCAAGAGATCCTGGATGTCAAAAGTTCACGGGGGAGATTATGGTACCTAGTGGACTGGAAAGATTATGGTCCTGAGGAGAGGTCATGGGAGCCCGTGGAGAATATCAACGCCCAAGCTCTTATCAAGGTCTTTGAGCGAAGGTTTCCAAGCAAGCCTAAAAAGAGGGGGCGTAAATGGGGGGTACTGTAATGGCTGCCGCACCGTTCCCCACCTTCCCCACGGCCTCTGCTCCGGCGTCCTCCATTACCACATGCTCATCCCGAGCTCCACTTACCCGATCCAAACGCTCTGCTGGCTCTGGATGGCGTCAGGTAAGTGCAGCCCTTACCTCCCTCCGCGGCCGTCATCCTCAATGAGCGGCTGCAGTCACTAGAGGGCGCGCGCGCTGACTTGTCCTGTCTTAAAGGGCCAGCGCGCGCCTTAATTCCTAAGACTTCCTATTTAAGGTTCCTCCTTCCCTGAATCCATGCTTGTTGAACGAAGTTCCCCATGATTTTCCCTGTGCCCTGGTTCCCTGTTTCCGTCCCTTCTGCCTTTTTGTCTGGATTTCCCGTTACTGACCTCTGCCTGAACTTCACCATCCTTGTCTGCCGCCTGCCTTGACCTATTGCTATCCATACCGGTTACGACGCCTGCCTTGACCTATTGCTGCCATACCCGTTATGACGTCTGCTGCCTGTCCTGACTTCTGCCTATCCATCCGACCACCTCTACCCGCTGTGCCAAGCGTTGCCTGGGTTCCAAGCACCATCTCCCAGACGACACAGAGGATCCACGAACAAACAGGTGAGAACCGTTATACACAGAAGCATAGTCAAGTTATTAGAATGTTGAAAAAGCAGACTGCAAACGTGGTCCCCTTACAAGAAACCCATTTCAATCGTACAAAACTCCCTACTCTTCCTACCAGAGATTTTAATTTATGGTTCCATTGCCCTTATCAGTCTGCAGCTCGAGGTGTTAGCATAGCTATACATAAATGCATTCCATTTTCGTTGTTAACGCAATTGGAAGACTCGGATGTTAGATACTTATTTATAAAAGGGAAAATATGTAATGATGTATACCTTCGTATAATTTTTATTTCATAGCTATCTAAAAACAGGGGTAAAATCACCACTGTGAAAAGCCCAACCGTGTATTTAAAAACGTATTAAACAGAATACTCCCAGTCCTAGTTCGTTTGCGAACCCTTAATGACTGGGTATGTAAACAGAGATATCAAAATATGGAATCAGCGTATAACATTGGTAAAGCAGTGGTTTGGACCCTCGTTCACACAGGAGCCTGCGTTAACCGCACCAGATTCTTCCAATGTACAGATGCACAACAATGCCACTGCCCCCTACGCAAAATTCCCTCACTTCACCCGACCCTACGCGTTTCTATACTTATCATCAGGGGTCTGTCAGTCTGGCCAGGATGCCAGCGATATATCTTCAGCAGCAGATATTCTACTGCACAACACGGAAGCATGCACGCATAGATGTCAGCGGCATGCTTCACTCTGGGACTCTGAGTCACTATGAACTGAATACTCCGCCCCCTGGCTCCGGCAGCATACATCAAACAGCCAATCACACTGGCCCAGCACATCCATGATGCTCAACCATGTGACTCCCGGCTGTCAGCTGACATACCCGGAAGTAACAATGTAAACAACACAGAGCATGCAGACTCAATGGGAGGCTGTAGAAGTATCTATTTACTACACAAAGCCTCATGCTATTCAAGGATGGAGTATAACACTATAAGGTTGGATATATGTTGCGGATCAGCTCAGGGCCGCAATTGGACTACCACGATAGGAGCACCTACCCTGAAAATACATAATATATGGATAGAAGAACGACGTAATTGTAAACCTCACTTAAACCATTTGACACACTCCTGGACTCAATTGCCATACCTGCTACTTATTGATTGATATATTTCAAGTGACTACACTGGGACTAGGAATGCATTACCATACCCCCACCCAGAGGACCAAAAAAGCCCTATGACTTGATATGGATTGTGTATTAAATAAAACAGGTATAATTTGTTTGCTCGTTTAAACCTTCAGGATGTACGCAAGCCAGTCTGTAGATCCATTGGGCCTCTTTACGCAGAATTAGGTTATCCCAATCCCCCCCCCCCCGTTTAGGAGGACGTACCAATTCAATTGCCTGAAATTTTAAACATTCTTCCCTGCCTTGATGTTTTGCATGCACATGTTTTGATATGGAAGTATCTCTTTCATTTGTAACATCTCCAACATGTTCCCTAATCCGGCGCCGAAACTGCCGTATCGTCTTGCCCACGTAATTCAGTGGGCACGGACATGTGATTAAATAGACAACTCCAGCCGTTTTGCAGTTCACAAAATCTCGGATATCATACTCAACCTTGGTGGTAACACTTTTGAATTTTTTTCCACTTTGAATGAAATCACAGGCTCTACAACTACCACATCTGTGTGTACCCGGTATCTGCCTGTCTAACCAAGTACCCTTTTGGATTATTGGATCAAAACAACTCTGCATCACCCTATCCCTGATGTTTTTACCTCTACGGAACGTGACTGAAGGCCATTGTGTTATCTGATCCGCCAAGTCCGCATCGGCTCCTAGGATACGCCAATACCTCTTGAGGATTTCCATGATCTCAGATTGTTTGGAGTCAAAAGTACCTATGAGCCTAGTGACCCTTTCCTCTTGACGTTGTCTAGGGACTAAAAGGCTCTGCCTATCTGCATCCCTCGCTCCCTCATAGGCCTTTCTAATTACCCCCTTAGGGAATCCCCTCTCCTTCAATCTGTTTGTGAGGTCATGTGCCTGTGACTCAAAATCGTCCATTGAACTACAATTTCGGCGTACTCTCATGAATTGGCCTCTGGGAATCCCACGTTTGAGGGGATAAGGGTGACAACTGTTCCATTGTAGGAAACTATTGGTTGCGGTCTCCTTTCGGTGTACTTTAGTACGTATTGTGCCTTCCTTAGTTTTAATTATCTTAAGATCTAAAAAAGATAATTCCTGATCACTGATTTCACATGTGAACCTGAGCCCTAGATCGTTTGTATTAAGGGCTGCCACAAAATTATTGAATTCCTCCACTGTGGAATTCCAGAGCAACAACACGTCATCAATATATCTAATCCAGATACCTATTGATGAAGTCCATTTGACAAATGTATCCCCAAAGACAACTGTCTCTTCCCACCAACCAAGAGACAAGTTTGCATAAGTTGGAGCAGTGGGACTCCCCATTGCTGTACCACGTTGCTGATGAAAAATACGGTCTTCAAAGATAAAAACATTCCTTTCTAACACAAAGTGTAATAATTGCAAAATAAGCTGGTTATGAGCCACATATTGAGTGCCCCTAGATTTTAGAAAGTATTCCACTGCTTCACAGCCAAGTCTATGTGGAATGGAGGAATACAAAGCCTCCACATCCAAACTCGCCAGAAATTTATTTTGTTCCAAAGTGATACCCTCAATTTGTTTTAAAACATCCATGGTATCCCGTACATATGATGTGAGACCTAGCACAAACGGACGCAGCACCTGGTCTATATATGTACTCACATTCTGGGTAAGATTATTAATACCTGATACAATGGGTCTACCACGTAGGGGAGGATAGCCCTTGTGGATTTTTGGCAGGCTATAAAAGCATGCCATAATAGGAAATTGAGGAAATAGAAAGTTGAATTCGCTAGCACTGATCAAAGACCTGCTCTTTGCATCCCGCAGGATACCTAAAAGCTCCTTCTTGAACACTGCTGTGGGGTTATCTTTTAGAATGGTGTAACAGTCAGGATTGAGCAAAATGTCCTCACACATTTTCTTATAGTCTTCTCGACTCATGACCACAATGTTCCCACCCTTATCGGATGCTTTTAGAATGATATTACGTCTTTTTTCCAAAGTGGTAAGAGCTACACGTTCAGACCAAGACAGATTGTTATCAATGCCCCTCATATCCTGACTCAAAGCTTTGATCTCTTCACCCACCAAATCTACGAACAGATCTACGTTGGTAAAATCTCCCAATGGCGGCAACTTCCTACTTCTAGTTCTTAGATTAGTAAAAGGACCCAGTCCTGGGGTTCTACTTGATTCTTCAAGTAACCCTTCCAGTGCTTCTAGTCCTTCTAAATCAGATTCCTCTAGACCCATTTCCAGACATTTTTTCCTGTTGTAATGTTTGAAAAACTTAATCCATTTTAATTTACGAGCAAACAAATTCAAATCCTTGATCCAGGTAAATGAACCAAATTTTACTGTGGGGACAAATGAAAGTCCCTTCTCTAAAAGCATGATCTCAGATGGACTCAGAATATGTTCCGATAAATTAATTATTTGTAACTTATCCGTTCCTATTCCCTTTATAAATCCTTTTGTCCCCTCAGCATGTAGCGGGAAATGGGGGGATTGTTGGATAAAAAATTATTACTGCCACTGTTGGAAGAAGCTCTGGCTCGGCCTCTATTCCTACCTCTGGCACCTCCCCTAAATTTTTGTCTACCTTTTTGTCTACCACCACCAGTCCCAGAGAATGGGCCTACTCTTTCAGAGTCTGTTGTTTCACTCTCAGATGTAGAGGGGTCAGATTCTCTTTGACCCCTATTTCCCTGCTGCTGATGTTGTTGTTGCTGCTGATTAACAAAATCATAAGCTTTTTTCTCCCTAAATTCCTGCAGATCACTCTGGAACTGGAAGTGCTTACGCTCTTTTAGATGACAAGTAAACCTCTCTAAGGATTGTTGCAAGGTTTTATCCTTTTTATCAAAACCTGGGGTATCAACCAGAGTCTTGACTGTCTCAATCTCTTTTTTCAGTTCCACACTGATGTGATCAAACTGAATAATCTCTTCCTCAACCAAAATTTGCATAAATCTCAGTGAACTCCCTGTAATCTCCTGCTCCCACCTCTCTTTAATGTTAGGTGTCTTTAATCTGGGGGCTGGGGTAATAGGGACTCTGAGGCCTCTAGGCACTATTTTGTTCTTAAGATAGTTCTCTAGACTCTGGATTTCCCACCAACTTCTTGTATAATCCTTGTGTAATCTAGTGAGGTTTTTAAAAGTGGATTTAAGGGACACACCCTGCGTTGTATACGTCAGTTCACACTCAGAGAAGACGCTTTTTGCCTCACTGATCCATCCTTCTGTATTTAGGTCAGAGAGTGCAAAGGCTGCCATACCCAGATATATTAAATTGTATAATGAACTGTACTAATTTGTAATAATTCACTGTATTTTAACGATATATATTGTGCTCCCACAAATATGAACATTTGAAAATTCACTGAAGTGATAAATGAGTAAAATGTATAATTTTTATTTCATAGCTATCTAAAAACAGGGGTACAATCACCACTGTGAAAAGCCCAACCGTGTATTTAAAAACGTATTAAACAGAATACTCCCAGTCCTAGTTCGTTTGCGAACCCTTAATGACTGGGTATGTAAACAGAGATATCAAAATAAGGAATCAGCGTATAACATTGGTAAAGCAGTGGTTTGGACCCTCGTTCACACAGGAGCCTGCGTTAACCGCACCAGATTCTTCCAATGTACAGATGCACAACAATGCCACTGCCCCCTACGCAAAATTCCCTCACTTCACGCGACCCTACGCGTTTCTATACTTATCATCAGGGGTCTGTCAGTCTGGCCAGGATGCCAGCGATATATCTTCAGCAGCAGATATTCTACTGCACAACACGGAAGCATGCACGCATAGATGTCAGCGGCATGCTTCACTCTGGGACTCTGAGTCACTATGAACTGAATACTCCGCCCCCTGGCTCCGGCAGCATACATCAAACAGCCAATCACACTGGCCCAGCACATCCATGATGCTCAACCATGTGACTCCCGGCTGTCAGCTGACATACCCGGAAGTAACAATGTAAACAACACAGAGCATGCAGACTCAATGGGAGGCTGTAGAAGTATCTATTTACTACACAAAGCCTCATGCTATTCAAGGATGGAGTATAACACTATAAGGTTGGATATATGTTGCGGATCAGCTCAGGGCCGCAATTGGACTACCACGATAGGAGCACCTACCCTGAAAATACATAATATATGGATAGAAGAACGACGTAATTGTAAACCTCACTTAAAACATTTGACACACTCCCGGACTCAATTGCCATACCTGCTACTTATTGATTGATATATTTCAAGTGACTACACTGGGACTAGGAATGCATTACCATACCCCCACCCAGAGGACCAAAAAAGCCCTATGACTTGATATGGATTGTGTATTAAATAAAACAGGTATAATTTGTTTGCTCGTTTAAACCTTCAGGATGTACGCAAGCCAGTCTGTAGATCCATTGGGCCTCTTTACGCAGAATGAGGTTATCCCAATCCCCTCCCCGTTTGGGAGGACGTACCAATTCAATTGCCTGAAATTTTAAACATTCTGCCCTGCCTTGATGTTTTGCATGCACATGTTTTGATATGGAAGTATCTCTTTCATTTGTAACATCTCCAACATGTTCCCTAATCCGGCGCCGAAACTGCCGTATCGTCTTGCCCACGTAATTCAGTGGGCACGGACATGTGATTAAATAGACAACTCCAGCCGTTTTGCAGTTCACAAAATCTCGGATATCATACTCAACCTTGGTGGTAACACTTTTGAATTTTTTTCCACTTTGAATGAAATCACAGGCTCTACAACTACCACATCTGTGTGTACCCGGTATCTGCCTGTCTAACCAAGTACCCTTTTGGATTATTGGATCAAAACAACTCTGCATCACCCTATCCCTGATGTTTTTACCTCTACGGAACGTGACTGAAGGCCATTGTGTTATCTGATCCGCCAAGTCCGCAATTATACATTTTACTCATTTATCACTTCAGTGAATTTTCAAATGTTCATATTTGTGGGAGCACAATATATATCGTTAAAATACAGTGATGTATACCTTCGCTAATCTATATTCTCCTAATGTTGGCTTATTCGGACTCTGAACATGTTACGTGATTTTTCTGAAGGGATTTTGGTGGTGGGGGAGACCTGAATTTACCCCTTAATCTGATTTTAGACACCACGGGATCACAGCATGCCTTGTATAAGACGCTAGCACACTTGAACAAGGCTTTGAATTCCCTGCACTTGACAGATGTCTGGAGACTGCTGCATCCGTTAGATAAGGATTATTCTTATTTCTCACCCACCCACAATACATATCACAGATTAGATTATATTTTTCTTTCGCAGCAGTATACTTCACTAGTCCGTTCTGCGGATATAGGCCATATTTTATTATGAGACCTTGCCCCGATTTTAGTGTCTATAAGTTTAGTAGGTATTCCTAAGGGAGATTGGTGTTGGAGACTTAATGACACTCTTATAGCGGATAAGACTAATGCCCAGATTATTGAAAACCATTTATCTCAATATTTCACTCATAATGTTTCAGATTCTATTTCGAATCCGATTGTGTGGGAGGCTCATAAATCGGTGATCAGAGGTGAGCTTATTTCCCTGGGAACGCATGTAAAGAAAAAGACCAATGCTGTACTAAATTCTTTATTTTCTCAGATTGCCCTTTTGGAGGGAGTACACAAGAAGACAGTAGCCATCTCTTCATTAGCGGAATTGACTAGTCTTAGAGATAAGGTGAAAGACATTCTTAATGTTAAATCCGCCCACCTCATCCAAATTTCAAAATATAAGCAATATGCTCATGGTGACAAGGGGAATAAAATGATGACGGCCTTAATTCGCAAACAACAAGCGAAGACTTTTATCCCAAAGATTAAAAAGAGACAGGGGGAATGGTTTCAGACACTGCTCATATTGCAGAGGCGCTGGTGCACTCCTGTTCCAGAGAGGTCCCAAGGGCAAGTAAATGGTATGTGGTTACTTTTCCAAGCTCTTCTCTTCCGCAGAACGCAACTACTCGCATCAAATTGGCCCTGGAGGAGTGGAGACATCTACTAGAGTGCACAGCTCATCCAATCTTGATTTTTACGGACCACAAGAATCTGACCTACCTCCAGACGGCCCAACGGTTGAACCCTCGTCAGGCCAGGTGGTCACTGTTCTTTGCAAGGTTCCAGTTTGAGCTTCATTATCGCCCGGCCGACAATAATGTGATGGCCGATGCCTTGTCCAGGTCTTTCGAGACAGAAGACACCATTGAGAGTCCACAGAACATTATCGATCCATCTTGCATTGTCTCGGTCAACCCCCTGCAAATTGGGGACATTCCTCCTGGGAGGACTTTTGTGCACCTGGCTGATCGTGGAAGAATCCTCCGCTGGGGTCACTCTAGACTGGCAGGTCATGCAGGGTTACGCAAGACCCGGGATTTGATTGCTCGTCATTTCTGGTGGTCCACTCTGCCCAAAGATATTGTGGACTTCGTTTCTTCCTGTGCTGTATGTGCAGCCAACAAGGCCACCCACTCCAGAGCTGCTGGCCTGCTCCAGCCATTGCCTGTGCCCAATGCTCCCTGGCAGCATATAGCGATGGACTTTATCACGGACCTGCCTCTCTCTGCTGGTGGTGGACCGATTTTCGAAGATGGCCCACTTTGTTCCTCTTACCGGTCTTCCTTCTGCTCCTCAGTTGGCCAAGTTATTTATCCAACACATCTTCCGCCTGCACGGCTTGCCGCAGCATATTGTGTCTGATCGGGGGGTTCAGTTCACCTCGAGGTTCTGGAGAGCCCTCTGCGGACTTCTTGGCGTGAAGTTGGACTTTTCTTCTGCCTACCATCCTCAGTCTAATTGTCAGGTCGAGAGGATCAACCAGATTTTGGAGAACTACATACACCACTTCATCTCCAAGTAGCATGATGACTCGGTGAAGCTGCTCCCGTGGGCGGAGTTCTCCTACAATAACCACACCAGCGAGTCTACTAGGAATACACCGTTCTGCATTGTCTACGACCAACACCCACGAATTCCTCTCCCGGTGCCTGATACTTCCAAGGTACCTGCAGCTGATTCCACGTTTAGAGACTTTTTGAAGATCTGGCAGCAGACTCGATCCTCCATCCTAATGGCAGTGGAACCGCATGAAACAGAAGGCTGACACAAGGCGAAGAGAGCCTCCTCGGTTTCTTCCTGGCACTAAGGTCTGGCTGTCATCCAGGAATATCCGACTGAGGGTGCCGTCATGTAAATTTTCCCCAGGTTCCTCGGACCATTCGAGGTTCTGCAGCAGATCAATCCTGTCGCCTACAAGCTCCGGCTGCCTCCTACCCTCAGGATTCCCAACGCCTTCCATGTCTCCCTCCTGAAACCTGTGATCCTGAACCGCTATTCCAAGACTCCCCTTTTTATTTGGTGGATTGGAGGGGGTTTAGTCCTGAAGAGAGGTCCTGGGAGCCAGAGGAGAACCTCAATGCCCCTACTCTTCTGAAGTTTCTCTCTCGCTCTGGTCCCAATAAGAGGGGGGATACTGTTATGTCCGTGGCTGCGGGCTGTCAGCTCCAACCTCCCGTTGACAGCCGCAGCCACGAGTCGGCAAGTGCTGGCCCCAGCCTCCTCAGGAGACGCCAGTGCTCGGATCCACTCACATCTGCCGAACCCCGTAGGGTGCGCGCGCACGCTCGTGCCCGCTCTTAAACAGTCCCTGTCCCTGTATCTATACTTGTTTCCAGTTCCTGTACCTAGCAATCCATACATTCCAGGTTTAGCACCGAGCCGTGCCAAAGTCATGCTGCGCTACATCCACGTCTGACCTGCTCCACCTTTCCTGACGTCTGCCTGCTACCTAAGTCCCAGCCAAGCCTGCCCTGCTGCTGTCTGAGCTGCCACAGGTACCTATAGACCTATAGACTCTCACCTGCTCTCTGTTGGCCAGCTGCCTTACTGCCAAGGCGGTACGGCCGAGTGGGTTCACAGACCCTTCGTGACAGTTAGACTTACATGTCTCCAAGCACTTCGCTGAAATGAACCATACGGAGAAACAGTTAAAATTCAGGATAATTGACCACATCCCACCCCTAGGTTGAGGTGGTGACAAAGTGGCTTTTTAAAAAAAAAAAGGGAACTCGAATGGATATTCAGGCTGAATACTCTTAGACCCTTAGAGATAGCTCCGATTCCTGGCATTAACCCCTTCGATGCAGCAATCCATTGTGATCGTTGCATCCTAGGGATTTGTAACAAATCGGCAGCCTTGCCAAGCGATCGCTAGGCTGGCGACTGCTACTATGGCAACAGGAGCCGTAACAATGGCCTCCTGTCTACCATTACGGAAGCTGATTAGGCCCCGCCCAGAGGCGGAGCCTGATTGGCTTGCTGTCAGTGAACAACTGACAGTTCCAATACATTGCACTACATAGGTAGTGCAATGTATTAGAACATCAAACAAACAGTTGGACCTTCAAGTCCCCTAGTGGGACTAAAGAAAAGTGTAACAAAAAAAAGTTTCAATAAAAGTTGTAAAAAATACAATAAAAGTTTCAAGTAATAAAATAAAACACAATCTCCCCCTTTTTCCCTTATCAAGTCATTTATTATTGAAAAAAATAAATAAACAATACATATTTGGTATCGCTGCGACCGTAACAACCTAAACTATAAATATATTATGTTATTTATCCAGCGCAGTGAATGCCGTAAAAAAAACAACTAAAAAATAATGGCAGAAAAAAATACAAAAAAATTAAAGTTATGTCTCTCACAACATGGCGACAGAAAAAAATACATTCTCTTTCCAAAAGTAATTTTATTGTGCAAAAAGTTATAAAAAAGTTCTATAAATTAGGTATCGCCGGAATCATACTGACCCGCAGAATAAAGGTAACATGTCGTTTATAACGCATGTTGAACACTGTATAAAAAAAACCCTAAAAAACGATGCCAGAATTGCTGTTTTTTTTGTCACGTTGCCTCCCAAAAAAAGGATAACAAGTGACCAATAAGTTTCATGTACCCCAATATGGTACCAATAACAACTACAGCTCGTTCCGCAAAAAAAAAAAAAGCCCTCATACCACTACGTCTATGAAAAAATAAAATAATTTAAGGCTCCAATAAGTCAGGAAAGAAAAATATCCAGTTGTGCAGCCCGAGGGGAAAATTTCTTCTGTTTCAAAAGGCGATGTATCAAGGCACTAAAATTAGGGAACCAGGAAGGGGAGGGCCCAAATATATCCGCTGGAAGCGAGGGCGCACGTATTATACCAGGACAACACTTTCCCGGCAAAATTTTTTTTTTTACCTTATTATTATACTACCTGACTATGCCCCTGATATACTCTGCCCAGCTCACATATGCCCCAGATTATAAACGGAAACACAAGTAAAACTCCAAACAAACTATTACCAAGCAAAATCCACGCTCCAAAAGCCAAATGGCGCTCCCACCCATCTGAGCCCTACAGTGTGCCCAAACAGCTGTTTACTTCCACATATATGGCATCGCCGTAACCGGGAGAACCCTTTTAACAATTTTTGGGTGTGTGTCCCCAGTGGCACAAGCTGGGCACGACATATTTGCCATGGAATTGGCATATCTAGGGAAAAAATTTAATTTGCACCTTCCGCAGCGCAATCATTTATGGAAAAGACACGTGGGGTGAAAATGCTCACTACGCCCCTTAATAAATGCCTTGAGGGGTGCAGTTTCCAAAATGGGGTCACTAGTCAGGGGTTTCTTTTATTATTTCACATCAAAGCCTCTGCAATTTTGAACCAATACTTTATATGTTGCCAAATTAGGCCTCAATTTTACATGGTACGCTTTCACTCCTGAGCCCTGTCGAATGTCCAGGCAAAAGATTAGGGCCACATGTAGGGCGTTTCTAAAACCGGGAAACACAGCATAATTATAGAGCTGTCTTGTTATGGTGGCACAAGCTGGGCACCACATATTGGCGTATCTAAGGAAAAATTCCCATTTTCACTATCCCACATCGAGTGCACACGAATTTCTGCAAAACACCTGTGGGGTTAACATGCTTACTACACCCCTAGGTGAATACCTTGAGGGTGTTGTTTCCACAATGGGGTCACTTCTGGGAGGTTTCCACTGTTTTGGTCCCACAGGGACATTGCAAATGTGCCCAAACAGCAGTTTATGACCACGTGTGGGGTATTGCCGAGAGAAGCTGCTTTACAAATGTTGGGGTACTTTTCTTTTTTTTTATTTGTTGAGAAAATGAACAATTTGGAACTAAAGCTACGTCTTATTGAAGAAAAATGATTTTTTATTTTCACTGCCCAATTCTAATAAAATCTATGAAACACCTGTGGGGTCAAAATGCTCACTACACCCCTAGATGGATTCCTCAAGGTGTGTAGTTTTCTCAATGGAGTCACTTTTTTGGTGTTTTCACTGTTTTGGTCCCTTAGGGGCTTTGCCAATCTGACCTGGCCTCCGCAAACCATTCCTGCTAAATTTGAGCTCCAAAAGCCAAATGGCGCTCTTTATCTTCTAAGCCCTGTTGTGTCTCCAAACAGCCGTTTATTACCACATGTGGGGTATTGTTTTACTCGGGAGAAACTGCTTTACAAATGTAGCTGTGCTTTTTCTTATTTAGTCCTTGTGGAAATTAGAAAAAATTAGCTAAACCTACATTTTCTTTGAAAGAATGTAGATTTTCATGGCCCACTTTCAATAATTTCTGCAAAAAACCTGCGGGGTCAAAATGCTCACTATACCCCTAGATAATTTCCTCAAGGGGTGTAGTTTCCCAAATGGGGTCACTTTTGGTGGATTTCCACTGTTTTGGCACCACAAGAGCCCTTCAAACCCGACATTGTGCCTAAAATATATTCTAATAAAAAGGAGGCCCCAAAATCCTCTAGGTGCTCCTTTGCTTCTGAGGCCAGTGCTTCAGTCCATTACCACACTAGGGCCACATGTGGGATATTTCTAAAAACTGCAGAATCTGGGCAATAAATATTGAGTTGCGTTTGTCTGGTAAAACCTAGTAAAAATAGATTAAAAATGAATTTCTGCAAAAAAAAAATTTGAACATTTCCCCTCTATGTTTCTTTTATTCCTGTGAAACGTTTAAAGGGTTAAGAAACTTTCTAAATGCTGTTTTGAATACTTTGAGGGGTGAAGTTTTTAAAATAGGGTGATTTATGGGGGTTTCTAATATAGAAAGCCCTAAAAGCCGCTTGACAACTGAACTGGCCCCTGTAAAAATAGCCTTTTGAAATTTTCTTGAAAATGTGAGAAATTGCTGCTAAAGTTCTAAGCCTTGTGATGTCATAGAAAAATAAAAGGATGTTCAAAAAACGATGCCAATCTAAAGTAGACATATGGGGGATGTTAGTTAGCAACAATTTTGTGTGGTATAACGGCCTGTCTTACAAGCAGATACATTTAAATTTAGAAAAATGCTAATTTTTGGCATTTTTCACGAAATTTTGGTGTTTTTCATTAATAAATATCGAATTTATCGACCAAATTTTTCCACTATCATAAAGTACAATAAGTCACGAGAAAACAATCTCAGAATCACTTTGATAGGTAAAAGCATTCCCAAGTCATTACCACATAAAGTGACACATATCAGATTTGAAAAAATGGGTCTGGTCCTGAAGGCCAAAATAAGCTTTTTCCTCAAGGGGTTCATAATTCACGGTGGGTGTTAAAAGCACGATCCGGGTGTCTCAGACTAGCGCTGACACCTGGATCGCGCTGTTAACCCCTGCCTCTGGTCCCGGAGACATGACCGGGACCTAATTGGTTCAGATCCTGGTCATGTGATCGTAGGGAAAGTTTGTTGTAGCAACGAACTGGAAAGTTTGTTGCTACAACAAACTTTCCCGGGGACCGATTGGAGGTGCTGCAATCGGTTAAAAGGCAAAACCGGGGGCCATACAACAGCCCCCGGGTCTGCCATGCACAGCAGCTTATGAGAACCAGCCGGAGGCCGGTCCTCATAAGCTTCCTGTCAGTGTGACTCTCAGCGTCACACTGACAGTTTATAATACGTTATACTACCTAGGTAGTGTAATGTATTATAGCAGCGATCAGTGCTGCCAGTCTTGAAGTAAAAAATAAAGTAATAAAAATGTTTTATAAAAGTGTAAAAACAAGTTATAAAAGTTACAAAACAAAAAATGCTTTTTTTTCCTATAAGAAGACTTTTATTATAGGAAAAAAATGAAAATGTTAAAAAAAAGTACACATATTTGGTATCACCGCGTTCACAACGACCCCAACTATAAAACTATAATGTTATTTTTCCCGCACAGTGAACAGCGCAAAAAAATAATTAAAAAACAATGTCAGAATCACAATTTTTTTGGTCATCAACCCTCCAAAAATATAGAATAAAAAGTGATCAAAAATTTGCATGTACCCTAAAATAGTACCAATAAAAACGACAACCTGTCCCGCAAAAAACAAGCCCTTACACAGCTTTTTGACTGAAAAATAAAAAAGTTATGGCTCTCAGAATATGGCGACACAAAAAATAATTTTATCGAAAAGTGATTTTATTGCGCAAATGCCACAAAACATAAAAAAACTATATACATCTGGTATCGGCGTAATCGTATCAATCCGCAGAATAAAGTAAAATGTCATTTATAGCGCGCGGTGAAAAGTGTAAAAAAAAAAAGACAAAAAACATTGTCAGAATTTGTTTTTTTGTCACTTTGATTGCCAAAAAAAATCTAATAAAAAGTGATAAAAAAAGCCCTCGCACGGCTCCGGTGAAGAATAAAAGTTCTGTCTCTCAGAATATAGCGACAGAAATTGTGCAGTGTCCAAAAGCAGATAAGATCGGGCGCCATTTATCAGTGCGACATTGGCCACATATCTGCGGATTATTATTTATTTATTTGATGTACTCTGCCCAATTTGCACATACCCCCACATTGCAGCAACCACGAGGAAGAGCTTCCCAGGAGGATGGGAGCAGTAGTGAAGTGCACAGTGTATGGCCTGAGGTATCTGTAGGAATCTCTACCTCTCCTCCCTCGCTCCTTCTCGGGCTGGCACAGTGACAGGGGGGCTGCACTATGGATGATGGTGGTAATAGTCTTTTCCCCCGTAGCAACTCCCGTGATGGTGGTAGTAGTATGTGTGCGCCTGGCAAGGTGGTATGTGGGGTGCCCTTGATGTTATGCAGTGCAGGGACCAGACGACACAGGGGATTTGAATAACTCACGTTTACTGAAGAACTTTATACAGTCTTCCAAAATGGAGGCACGTTATCTTCTGTCCACTTCAACAGTTGAGGGGAACAAGGGACCAGTGGGTGACCAATGAGGGTTTCAATTGTCCAGCTATATCTAGAAATCATTCACTTTTCCAGCAGCGTGTGTAATAAATGAACTCACTTTTCTCAGTGATGAGGGTTGTAGTTGAGTGACTTGATAGACACTTCTTATATTAATTGTGGCGTGCGGCAGAACCGGTAACAGCGCCAGCAGGAGTTCTGAGGCCCAATATTATATAGACTTCTCCTCAGAAACAGACAGACAGCTTTTCAGCTAAATAATACTTGCTGTGGTGATGATAGAGATGATATGCTGGTTACAATCTCCTTACTGTTCCTCCTCTTGCATTGGGCTGCAGGTGCTGAGACCTGTTGCCAGTTGAAAGGATTGTATTAATCTGCTGTGTCAGAGCAGCTAGCAGACATGTCTGTCTCCTCACAGACACGACCCGACTCCCCTGTGCAGACTGTGAGACAGAGTCAGAGTGAGGCTCTAGGGCTGTAGCCAGGCTCCACCCCCTTTTCAAACAATGCTAGATGTACAATGCACCCTCTAGTGGCTCCCCACTGATACCTTCATCCTTCTCTTCAGCTGGTGAACAGCACACTGTGTGAAAAATAATAAAGACATGTAAAACACATACAATGCATGACATACAAATAACAGGGAACCAGAAGGGTATCTTCTGGGATGCTGCATACTCCCGGACTTAAGACAAGACGTCCTCGTCGTTTTCTTGGATATGAACAGCCTAAAAGATGTAAAAAGGGTTAACATGAAATGCAAACATCTTAATAACATTGTATTCCTGTATTCTTGACTCTCGAAGGGGGAATAGGGGCGAAGATTTCTTCTGTAACAGTTGGAAGATGAGGGGCAGAAGTCTCAAGTCAAGATGAGCGGCAGTGTCCAACAGTTTATGGCACTTAGGATATGAGGGGCTCTGGTACGTCAGAGTCTATGGGGATATTCCCTCTTGAACGTAACAAGGGTTGGTAGGCTTCGGCCTAACTTGGATAGGAATAAATGAAGAAATGAAGAAGGGGCTCTAGAACATAAGAGTCTTTCTTGTTCCCTACTTGCAATTATATTCAATCCCTAAAGCGAACTGGTTTCACTCCTTTAGTGGTTCTCTCTGATCTCCTGACAGGTTCAGGTACAACAACAGCAGGTACATGATGTGATCTGTCCTCTGTGTGAGTTGTAGACACTGTAGGTGTAGGATCAGGTGCAAGGAATGACAAAATTGGGGTAAACCACCAACTCAGTGGGTTCTTTATGTCCAAGTGTTGCTCTTGAGTTGAGGACTCAGTAGTTGTTGCTTCAATAGCTTCAGTTACTTCTGGTAGATCAATTGCAACTGGTTCTTCAATTGATATTTCCTGTTCAATGGTAGGCAACTGTTGATCTTGTAGGCACAGTTTAAGCCTGTTACGGTGGACAATTTGCGGTTGTTTACCATCTCTTTGGATCTCATAGATATCTGTTCCTTGGTATGGGACAGCCTTGATGGTATAAGGGATTCTTTCCCACTTAGTGTCCAATTTGCTGGTTCTTTGAAAGTTTTTCAACCAGACAAGGTCTCCAACTTGAAAGGGTTTAGCATTAGCATGTTGGTCATAATCATGTTGTTGCTTCTTTCTCGCTTCTTCCATCCTAGCTTCAACAATTTCATTTGCATCAGCCATGCGTCTTTGGTGTTCACTCACCCACTCTGTGGTTGGTAGAGGGTTCAAGTCATCTGGAACGGACACATTCAATGAAATGTCTGAAGGCAGCTTTCCTTGTCTTCCGAACAATAGGAAGTATGGGGTGTAACCTGTGGAGGCTTGCATAGTGTTGTTATAGATGTACACCAACTCAGGCAAATAATTTGGCCAGACAGCTCTCTGATGAGGCGGTAAAGTTCTGAGCATCTCAATCAGAATCTGGTTCATCTTCTCACACAACCCATTTCCTTGGGGATGGTAAGCGGTTGTTCTTAGTTTCTTACAGTTGTACAGCTGACAAAGTTCCTGAAATAGTTGGGATTCAAATGCAGAACCTCTATCTGTCAAGATCTTCTCAGGACAGCCATAGGGTAGAAGGAAAGTTTTTAGGAAGACTGCAGCGGTGGTCTTTGCTGTCAAGTCCTTTACTGGTACTGCGACTGTGAATTTGGTGTAATGGTCGATGATGGTCATGGCATAGGTGTATCCTGTTCTACTTGGCTCCATTTTCACATGGTCGATGGCCACGATCTCCAGCGGTCGATGACTCACGATAGGATGCAGAGGGGCCTTTTGGTTTGGCTTCTCTCCTCTTGCTAAGGCACAAGCAGTACATTCTTGACACCATTTCTCGACATCACCTCTAATTCCGATCCAATAGAATCTTCTGCGAATTGTAGCTTCTGTCTTTTGAACTCCAAAGTGTCCAGACTTGTTGTGGTATGCCTCAAGGACAACTTTGGCATCTCTCCTTGGGATGACAATTTGGTGCAGCCGATTACTGGTGATGGGATCCAGCACTCTCCTCAGCAGCAGACCATTCTCTTCAAAGAGACGTTTCCTTTGTCTCCAAAGGCGAAGTAGTTCTGGGTTTGTGTTGCCTCGGCGGATTCTAATGGGTATTTTTTTGGTATCCAGGTAGTCTAGGATATCTCCAATCACTCTGCTCTCAGCTTGCAACAGGGCCCATTGTTCTTGTTCTGGTGACTGCTTCTTGGCCTGTTGGGAAGAACAATGTACCTGGGTTTTGTTGTTGATAGCATCAGGATCTGCAAAGCGGTTGTAGAATGCAGGCATCTCTACTTCCTCTTTGTGGTTGTCATCATCAGGATTCTCCGGGTCTTCTCCTGTAGGCAGGCGGGACAAGGCATCCGCATTGATGTTAGACTTGCCTGTTCTGTATTTGACCACGAAGTTGTAATTTGCTAATCGTGAAGCCCATCTCTGTTCTAAGGCTCCCAGCCTTGCGGTGTTCAGGTGTGCTAGCGGGTTGTTATCTGTGAAGACAGTGAAGGAAGAAGCGGCAAGGTAGTCCTTAAACTTCTCTGTGACGGCCCAGACCAATGCAAGGAACTATAGTTCTGATCGTTTCTTTCAGCTCCTTTGAGTGCTCTACTTGCATAGGCGATCACTCTTTCTTTGTCTCCTTGTTGTTGGGCCAGCACTGCACCAAGTCCTTGGTTGCTTGCATCTGTGTAAAGATGGAAGGGCAGGCTGTAATCTGGGTAGCCCAGAATGGGTGGTTCAGTCAATAATCTTTTTAGTAACTGGAAGGCAATTTCTTGTTCTTCTTTCCAGTTAATGGGAATTCTCCTCTTCAAGTGTTCTTTAGGGTGCCCCCTCAAGAGTTCTTGTAGCGGTTCAGCGATGCGGGCAAAATGAGGAATGAATCTCCGGTAGTACCCGGCAAATCCGAGAAAGCTTCTTACTTCCTTCACAGTGGTAGGTGTATGCCAACTGTGGACAGCAGCTATCTTCTCAGGATCTGGCTTTATGCCTTCTGCGCTCACTATATGTCCCAAGTACTGGACTTGAGGTTGGAGGAGGTGACACTTGGAGGGTTTGATTTTTAAGCCATTTTTGGTTAGGACCTGGAACACTTCAGCTAGATGCTTGAGATGATCTTCATAGGACTTGGAGTAGACTATGACGTCATCCAGGTATAGGAGCACAGTCTCAAAGTTCCTGTGACCTAGGCATCTTTCCATCAGCCTTTGGAATGTTCCAGGAGCATTGCACAGTCCGAAGGGCATGCAATTGAACTCGAATAAGCCCATTGGGGTGGTGAAGGCTGTCTTCTCCCTATCAGCTGGAGACATTGGTACTTGCCAGTAACCACTTGTGAGATCCAGTGTAGAGAAGTAGGCAGCTGATCCCAGGGCTGTCAGAGATTCTTCAATCCTTGGAAGAGGATAGGCATCCTTGTGGGTAATGTTATTAATTTTTCTGTAATCCACACAGAAGCGAAGGTTGCCATCTTTCTTCCTGACAAGAACTAGTGGTGCAGCCCAGGGGCTGTGACTTTCTTGGATGACTTTAGCCTCTTTCATGTCGTGGACCATCTGCTTCACGTCTTGGTATAGGGCAGGTGGTATAGGCCTGTGTCTTTCCTTAATGGGAGGATGAGTACCAGTGGGAATAGTGTGCTCAATGTCTTTTGCTCTCCCATGGTCCAGAGGATGCCTACTGAAGGCTTCATGGCTATCCTGAGCCACTTCAAGTACTCCTTGGATCTGGTAGGCAGGTGTTGTTGCAGTTCCCACATGGATTTCTCCCCACCAGGGTGTTACTGGTGCTTCTTCTGACGTCTTTAGTTGCTGTGCAGCCTGTTTAGCGGTGACAGTTGGAATGTCCACCAGGTCTTGCACACTGAGTTGGGACAGCTGTGCTACAGGGTAGTACTTCCTCAGGGTTACTGAATGGTCTCCTAAGTTGAGAAGACGGATGGGTACTTTCCCTTCGACCACAGTCACTAAACTTCGGGCAGCCATAACCATTGGATGTTCATCTAGTGGTATTGGTTCCACTAGGGCTTGGTAGTCAAGTCCTTGTAGGCCTGAACGGGCCCGACACCATAGCAGTGTTTCTGTGCCAGGTTTTAGGGTTACTGGATGGTGGTCCTTGATGCGAGCTCTGCAGATCTCTCCTCTGGCGTTGGTGAATCGCTGTTGGGCAGCCAGTACACGGATGGTCTTGTGTATTACCTTCTGGGCAGCCTGGGAAGCCGTGGGGACGGATTGTCGTAGGGCCTCTAGCATTTCTCCATAGCAGTGCTTTAGGATGTTCATTCCCAGAATTACTGTGGGTTGTCCTTGATCTTTAACTTTGATCACGAGGACTCCTTGCTGAGGTAAGTGCACTCCTCCCACTTGGACAGTAGGCTCCCAGTACCCGTGCAGAGGTAGGGACTGGCCGTTGGTAGCGATGACGTCTAACCAGGCTTCTGGAGGTTGCATCAGGATCTCGCTACTCCAGTGTTGTTCAAAGGCGGCCTGCTGGATGGTTGTCACTTGGGATCCCATATCCAGGAGGGCAGCAAATGGTACTCCATTGATGCGGATGGTAACTTCTGGACGAGGTCCGACAAACCGTGGCAGCCATTTTGGATCTTTGGGACCTATTATTTCTCCTCCCGAGGAATGGTCCTCTGCCTCGGGAGACGTCCGTTTAACGCCCAGCATTGACGTTCTTGGTGACCTATCTTATGGCAGTGTCTGCAGGCAGGTCTCCCATGTTCATCAAAGCGATCTGTCGACGATTTGATGGGACTATTGCGGTAGCCCTTGCTAGGACTATTTGGATAACTGTCTCTAGATGTTGGCAGCTTACATTTTACTGGAGAGCTAGCTTCTAGATTCTCCAGTCGTTGGCAGACTTGCTCCAGGCTTTTGGCAAGGAGTTTCAGTTGATCTTGGTACTGATCTCCTCCAGCTGTGATTTGAGCCTGTGTAGCCTGGTAGGTGATGGGCTTGCAAGGTGTTGGATGTGGTGCTACTGGGGCAGGTTCCTCTTCTGCCTCTTTAAGAGGGGTGGTAGCCCTGACTGTTCTTCTTCTGGGCCTTCTTTCTAGTACCTCTATGGCCAGTTCTTTAAACTCATGGAAGGTGCTGTCAGGGTTCTGGACGGACATCATTTGTAGTTGATGACTCATGGAATCTGAGGCGACTCCTTCAATGAACTGCTCCCTCAGGATTCTGTCTGCTTTTTCAGCCTCATGGGGGTCGGCTTGTATCATGGCCCTCATGGTCTCCTGTAAGGAAAGAGCAAAATTTTGGAGTGTCTCACCTGGTTGCTGAACTCTGTCCATGAACCTCATCCTGAGCTCAGAGATGGATTTGGGCTCAAAGGTGGTACGTAGCTGGACCAGGATCTGATCCACAGCCTTCTTTTGGATACGTGGCCAGGACTCCACTTCTTTTAGGGCCACATCTTGTAGTTGCCCCATTAAGATCTCTACCTTCTGTTCTTCTGGAATGGGGTAGAGGCGGAACATGGCAAGCATCTTTTTTCTAAAGTCTTTTAAGGTGTGTGGTTCACCTTTGTAGTGGGGCAGCCATGGGGCCCCTGCATAGTAGGGCATGGACAGCGGCATGATGCAGGGTGCTGCAGCAGGTGTTGTTCTTTCTGTCATGGCCGGTGTAGTGACCGTGCTGAGACCGGGCTCTTCCGTGTCACTTGAGTCCGACATTGTTACTGTCCCTTTAAATTTTTCCAATGTCTATTATTGGCGCTCCCGGACTTTTAACTGAGTCGGGGGTCTTGTTAAAGGTGCTCCCGGACTTTTTATTGGGTCCGGAGTGATGTCCAGGATGCTCCCGGGCTTTTTATTGGGCACCGGTGGTGGTACAGCAGGGGTTGACTTGATGGCCAATTGAATCGGGACTCACCGATGGTATGCTGTTGCTTCCCTCTGGGCTGTACTTTGTTACCGGGCTGTTCCGTTGCTCTCCTGTGATGTTTTTGGGAGAGTTGCTGGTTGCAGGGGATCCGCGGTGGAGGTGCTGTGCAGAGGCTTCACTCATCCAAGATGGCGGCGCCTAGCAGTTTTCGGCCGTTCCCTCTTGCCTGTGCTGGATATTGTGAGTTCCTATAATCATCCAGATGGTGGCGCTAGACTGGCGCCGCAGGTTAACCTGTCTGGAGCGGGTAAATGGAACTGAGACGCAGCAGTTTGTGAGGTAAAATGGCGGATTAACCCCTTTTGGGCTGGAACTGCCGGGAAACAGTGATTTTAACCCCTTTTGGGGCTGAAATAGTCTCTTGCAGCTGCGGTTGCAGCTTTGTACGGTGGGGACCAGGGCTTTGGGACAAAGTCTCTCTGGTTTGGGGCCCACATGAGATTTAAACGTATCCTGTTCGTGACGCCAAAGTTTATATGCAGCAACCACGAGGAAGAGCTTCCCAGGAGGATGGGAGCAGTAGTGAAGTGCACAGTGTATGGCCTGAGGTATCTGTAGGAATCTCTACCTCTCCTCCCTCGCTCCTTCTCGGGCTGGCACAGTGACAGGGGGGCTGCACTATGGATGATGGTGGTAATAGTCTTTTCCCCCGTAGCAACTCCCGTGATGGTGGTAGTAGTATGTGTGCGCCTGGCAAGGTGGTATGTGGGGTGCCCTTGATGTTATGCAGTGCAGGGACCAGACGACACAGGGGATTTGAATAACTCACGTTTACTGAAGAACTTTATACAGTCTTCCAAAATGGAGGCACGTTATCTTCTGTCCACTTCAGCAGTTGAGGGGAAGAAGGGACCAGTGGGTGACCAATGAGGGTTTCAATTGTCCAGCTATATCTAGAAATCATTCACTTTTCCAGCAGCGTGTGTAATAAATGAACTCACTTTTCTCAGTGATGAGGGTTGTAGTTGAGTGACTTGATAGACACTTCTTATATTAATTGTGGCGTGCGGCAGAACCGGTAACAGCGCCAGCAGGAGTTCTGAGGCCCAATATTATATAGACTTCTCCTCAGAAACAGACAGACAGCTTTTCAGCTAAATAATACTTGCTGTGGTGATGATAGAGATGATATGCTGGTTACAATCTCCTTACTGTTCCTCCTCTTGCATTGGGCTGCAGGTGCTGAGACCTGTTGCCAGTTGAAAGGATTGTATTAATCTGCTGTGTCAGAGCAGCTAGCAGACATGTCTGTCTCCTCACAGACACGACCCGACTCCTCTGTCTAGACTGTGAGACAGAGTCAGAGTGAGGCTCTAGGGCTGTAGCCAGGCTCCACCCCCTTTTCAAACAATGCTAGATGTACAATGCACCCTCTAGTGGCTCCCCACTGATACCTTCATCCTTCTCTTCAGCTGGTGAACAGCACACTGTGTGAAAAATAATAAAGACATGTAAAACACATACAATGCATGACATACAAATAACAGGGAACCAGAAGGGTATCTTCTGGGATGCTGCATAATCATAAACTGAAATACCAGCAAAACCCAAAACAGAACAGTTACCAAGAAAACTCTGCGCTCCGAAAGCCAAATGGCGCTCCCTCCCTTCTGAGCCCCACAGCGTGCCCAAACACCAGTTTACGTCCACATATATGATATTTTATATCCGGGAGAACCCGCTCAACATTGTATGAGGTATTTGTCTTCAGTGGCACAAACTGGGCACAAGATATTGTGCATTAAAATGGCATATCAGTGGAAAATTTAAATTTTCACTTTGCACCATCCGCTGCGCATTAACGCCTTCGCGCACCACGACTTAATAGCATGTTGTGGTGCGGGGGGTTATATATGGAGCGGGCTCATGCGCTGCGCTCGCTCCATATTCTGCAGGTGTCCACTGTGTATTACAGCTGACACCCGGGACTAATGGACAGGAACAGCGATCGCGCTGTTACAGGAGTCTGTATAAATGATGATATACTGCAATACATTAGTACTGCAGTGTATTGTACCAGCGACCTAATGATCGCTCGTTCCAGTCCCCTAAAGGGACTTTTGGGAGGTTTCCACTGTTTTGGTACCTCAGGGGCTTTGCAAATGCGACATGACACCCGAAAACCATTCCAGCTACATTTGAGCTCCAAAAGCCAAATATTGTTCCTTCCCTTCTGAGTCCTGCCGTGGGTCCAAACAGCAGTTTATTACCACATCTGGCGTATTGCTGTAATCAGGACAAATTGCTTTAAAAATTTTAGGGTGATTTTTCTCCTTTATTCATTGTAAAAATTAAAAATTTCTATGTTTTTTAGAAAAAAGTAGATTTTCAATTTCACGGCCTAATTCCACTAAATTCAGCAAAAAAAACTGTGGGGTCAAAATGCTAACTATACCCCTAGAAAAATTCCTTGAGGGGTGTAGTCTACAAAATGGGGTCACTTTTGGGGGGTTTCCACCGTTTTGCTCCCTCCAGGGCGTTGCAAACGCGACATGGCACTGAAAACCAATCCAGCACAATCTGCGCTTCACAATCCGAATGGCGCTCCTTCCCTTCTGAGCTCTGCCGTGGGTCCAAACAGCAGTTTAGTACCACATATGGGGTATTGCTAAAATTGGGAGAAGTAGCATTACAAGTTTTGGGGTGCTTTTTATTCTTTATGCCTTGCAAATATTTTTTTTTTATATATTTTTTCAGAAAGTAATTTTCACTTTCACATTCAAACTCCAATAAATATAGCAGAAGACCTGTGGGGTCAAGATGCTAACTATACCCCTAGATAAATTCCTTGAGGTGTGCAATTTCCAATACCGTGTCACTTTTGGGGGATTTCCACTGTTTTGGCACTACAAGACCTCTTCAAACCCGACATGGTGCCTAAAATATATTCTAAAAAAAGGAGGCCACAAAATCCACTGGGTGCTCCTTTGCTTCTGAGGCCGGTATTTCAGTGCATTATCACACTTGGGCCACATGTGGGATATTTCTAAAAACTGCAGAATCTGGGCAATAAATATTGTGTTGCGTTTCTCTGGTAAAACCTTCTGTGTTACAGAAACAAATGTATTACAAATGAATTGCAGCAAAAAAAATAAAATTTGTCAATTTCCCCTCTACATTGCTTTAATTCCTGCGAAACGCCTAAAGGGTTAAGAAACTTTCTGAATGCTGTTTTGAATACTTTGAGGGGTGCAGTTTTTAATATGGGGTGATTTATTGGGTCTATCTAATACAAAAGGCCCTGAAAGCCACTTCAGAACTGAACTGGTCCTTGAAAAATCGCCTTTTGAAATTTTCTTGAAAATGTGAGAAATTGCTGGTAAAGTTCTAAGCCGTGTAACGGCCTAGAAAAATAAAATAATGTTTAAAAAACTATGCAAATATAAAGTAGACATATGGAATATGTGAAATAGTAACTATTTTGTGTGGTATTACTATCTGTTTTACAAGCAGATACATTTAAAATGAGAAAAATCATAATTTTTGCAAATTTTCTCTAAATTTGTGTTTTTCAAAAATAAACAATGAATTTATTGACCTAATTTTTCCACTAATATAAAGTACAATATGTCACGAGAAAACAATCTCAGAATCGCTTGGATAGGCAAAAGCATTCCAGAGTTATTACCGCATAAAGTGACACGTCAGATTTGAAAAAATGGGGCTGGTCCTGAAGGCCAAAATGAGCTCGGTCTTGAAAGGGTTAAACACTGTATACACTGTACTGCTATACACACTGCTATAACAGAGGGCTCTCTGCGCAGATGCCTCATGCTCACTGAGGGTATGTTGACACGCAGTGACCAAAAACGTCTGAAAATACTGAGCTGTTTTCAGGCGAAAACAGCTCCTGATTTTCAGACGTTTTTGTAGCAACTCGCATCCCAAGAAGTGACATGCATTTATTTTTCGTGGGCGTCTTTTTAAGCGCCGTATTTTGACAGCCACGCGTAACATTACACCGCGTGGGAACAGAGCACCGTAAAACCCATTGAAAGCAATGGGCAGATGATTGTAGGCGTTTTTTCAGGCGTAATGCGAGGCGTAAAACGCCCGAATTACATCTGAAAACACTGCGTGTGAACATACCCTGAGGTTGTTATGTTGTAACCACGGTAACCACTAATGTATCACCTGTTCCTACTTGTTAACTCAGGTTGAATCACTGATTGTATTACCACACTGGTTTATATATACCGTTAAGATTGTTGGTCATTGCTTGACAAAGATCCCATAGCGACGGATCGAAACATTGCCTGCCTGGGGTGAATAAACACACCACCTTTTCTCACCAATTTTCTTGGAGTGCTGCCTCTTCTTTTTTTGGGGGGGGGGATTATATATATATATATATATATACACACACACACACACACACACACACACACACACACATATTATATATACACACACGGTGCAGGTTTAAGCTTCCTACACAAGCAATTGGGCAGCTGAATTTTGGGTGCCCGTCCGTCAAAGACTGCCAGGGACCCCGGAGAGAAGATCCCGGTGGTTTTCACCACTTCTGTCTTCTCTGTACTCATGTACACATTTATAGAGTAGAGGTTGCTTCCGCTATTGGTCCCGGTGGTCATGTGACTGGTCACATGATTGCCGAGATGCGGGTAGTAGGAGCCTGCTGCAGGGTCTAGCTAGACCCAGCACAGCCCTATCAGTGACCATAGTCAGTGTAACACGGCTGATCTCCCCTTCTGTGCACAACCAGTTACAGAGGAAAAGTATAGTGTAATAAAAATAAAATGTAATAAAAATTCCCCAAATGTCTTTTCTTACCTTTGAGGGAAAGGCCATTAAAATAAAAAGGTAAAAAAATAGATAATCACACATATCAGCCCCCCCCCCCCCCAATCATTGCCATTGACACAATTACATTTACGGTAGATAATGACGATCACAAATAAAAAGTCTAGTTTTCTCTTCAAGATATAAGCCTAAAAATGCTGAAAAAGCAAAAGCATTAATAATAGAAAACGTCAAAGACCAACAAATAAAAATATTGTAGCCGTTTAACTGAGAATCAAATCAGAGACATCAGTCAGCTGAATAAGGGTCCGACACACCGCCTAATGGAATGCTTTGTTTTATAATAGGGGTCATCTCAAATAAAAGAGGCGTGCAGCAGCAAGGTCATCAAATTCACCTTAACCCCTTAACGCTCCAGGACGTACTATTATGTCATGGTAAGTGCATCATTCCCGCTCCATGACATAATAGTATGTCATGGATGAAACACGGTGCCGTTCGCGCGGGGCGCGTTCATGAGCTGTGATAGCTGCTGTTTCCGACAGCAGGCTATCACAGCTCAGTGTGCAGGGACCAATCGCGGTGGTCCCCGCAGATTGACCCCTCAGAAGCCGCGTTCAATAGCGATCGCGGCTTCTTAGAGGTTAAACCGCCATCGACGGCCCGCTACATGATAGCGGCCAGCGATGGTGGCTATGGCAACCAGAGTCCTAACAATGGACTCCGGCTACGCCATCGACGGAAGCCTAGTAGGTCCTGACATAGTGAGTAGCTGACAGCTCTAATACACTACACTACGCATGTAATGCAGTGTATTAGAATAGTGATCAGGGCCTCCTGCCCCCAAGTCCCCTAGTGGGACAAAGTAAAAAAAAGTAAAAAAAAAGTTGTGTAAAAATAAGAAAATAAAAGTTTTAAGAGTAATAAAAGTAAAAATCCCCCCTTTTCTCTTATCAGTCCTTTATTATTAAAATAAATAAACAAATAAACTATACATAATTGGTATCGCCGCGTCCGTAACGGCCTGAACTACAAAATTATTTCGTTATTTATCCCGCACGGTGAACGCCATAAAAGAAAATAATAAACCGTACCAGAATCATAATTGTTTGGTCACTTCACCTCCCAAAAAATGGAATAAAATTAGTTCAAAAAGTCGCATGTACCTAAAAATGGTAATGATGGAAACTACAGTTCGTTACGCAAAAAATAAGTCCTCGCACGGCTTTATTGATGGAAAAATAAAACCGTTCTGGCTCTTAGAATAAGGAACACAAAAAGGGAATGATTTTTTATAAAAAGTATTTTATTGTGCAAACGCCATAAGACATAAAAAACCTATAAACATCTGGTATCGCCGTAATCGTATCGCCCCGCAGAATAAAGTGAATGTGTCATTTATAGCGCACGGTGAACGCTGTAAAAAAAATAGAATAAAAAAACAATAGTAGAATTGCAGTTTTTTAGTCACCACGCCACTTAAAAATAGAACAAAAACTGATCAAAAAGTCGCATGCCCCCCAAGAAAACTACAATGGATTCCTCAAGGGGTCTAGTTTCAAAATTGGGGTCACTTTTTGGGGGTTTCCACTGTTTTGGCACCACAAGACCTCTTCAAACCGGACATGGTGCCTAATAAAAAAGAGGCCTCAAAATCCACTAGGTGGTCCTATGCTTCGGAGGCCGGTGCTTCAGTCCATTACCGCCCGAGGGCCACATATTGGATATTTCTCAAAACTGCAGAATCTGGGCAATACATTTTGAGTTGCGTTTCTCTGGTAAATCCTTTTGTGTTCTAGAAAAAAATCGTATAAAAAGGATTTTCTGACAAAAATAAATAAATATGTAAATGTCACCTCTACTTTGCTCTAAATTCCTGTGAAACACCTAAAGGGTTCATAAACTTTCTAAATGCTGTTGTGAATACTTTGAGGGGTCCAGTTTCTAAAATGGGGTGCTTGATAGGGGTTTCTAATATATGGGCCCCTCAAAGCAACTTCAGAACTGAACTGGAACCCCAAAAAATAAATAAATTAGGCAATTCTTCGCTTCTTACATTATACTGATAATGAGCCGTGCCCACCCCGAGATGACCCCAGTTTTAAATGTTTGTATAAACTGAGACCCCTATTAGACCATTTCAGTGCCCGGTTTTCCCAAGCATACACCCCAAGAAGTGTATTTCTATTGATGAGTCCTTGGTACATTTTAAAGGGAGGGTTCAATTCCGCCAGTACCTGCCGGGTAAGAGGGCAAGGTATGGCGTGAAGATGTATAAGCTGTGCGCGAGTGCATCAGGGTATACCTACAGATTTAGGATATATGAAGGGAAGGACACCAGTATTCAGCCCCCAGAATGCCCCCCCCCCTTACTGGGAGTTAATACAAAAATTGTGTGGGATTTGGTGCACCCACTGCTAGACCAGGGTTACCACCTCTACCTGGATAATTTTTATAACAGCGTCCCACTCTTCAAGTGCCTCGCTTCCAGAAGTCATGCGGCACCGCTAGAAGAAATCTGAGAGGCCTCCCTAAGACTCTGCAGGGCAAACACTCAGAAGGGGTGAGAGCAGGGCACAATCTAGCAGCAACATATTGTGTGTCAAGTACAAGGACAAGAGAGATGTCACACCAGTACCCATGTACCTGTACGAGGTACCAGTACAGAGACCCCCAAACCAGACTACATCCTGGACTATAATAGGTACTTGGGAGGGGTGGACTTATCAGATCATGTCCTGAAGCCCTACAGCGCCATACGGTGTGGTATAAGAAGCTGGCCGTGCACATCATACAGATGGCATTGTACAATGCGTACGTGCTACGTCGATGTGCAGGCCAGACGGGAAATTTCCTGGAATTTCAAGAGGTGGTTATCAAGAACCTAATCTTTAGGGACCAAGAAGGGGGATACCCAGTACTTCTGGAAGCGAGGCCACACGCATCGTACCAGGGCAACACTTTCCAGGAGAAGTTCCCCAAACTGGCAAGAAAGGAAAAAGTCAAGAGGTACAAAGTCTGATATAAGAGGGGGATAAGAAAGGACACAATATATCAATGTGACACGTGCCCCGAAAAACCAGGGCTCTGTATGAAAGTGTTTTAAAATGTATCATACATCCCTTGATTTTTAATCTACCCCAGTTTTACTTACCCTGATGAACTCCGCACATCTTATCCCCCCTCGTCTTTCCCCTCTGAGCCCTGCTGTGTGCCCAGGCAGCTGATAACAGCCACATTGAGGGTATTGCCATACCCAGGAGAACCCACATTACAGTTTATGGGGTGTAGGCTTCCGGTCAAAATGCTCACTAAACCTCTAGATGAATGCCTTAAGGGGTGTAGTTTTTAAAACGGGGTCACTTCTTGGGGGTTTCAACTGTACTGGTACCTCAGGGGCTTCTGCATACATGACTTAGCACCAGAAAATCCCCAGTAGGCCAAATGGTGGTCCTTTCCTTCTGAGCCCCCGATGGGCCAAACGGCAGTTTATCACCACAACTGGGATATTGCCGCACTCAGAACAAATTGGGCAACAAAATGGGGTATTTTATTCCTTGTGAAAATTTTACATTTTTAGCCGAAACGACATATCATTGGAAAAAATTACATTTTTGTTAATTCACAGCCCAATTCAAATAAATTCTGTGAAAAAATGGTGTGGTCTAAATTGTCACAACACTCATAAATGAATTCCTTGAGGGGTGTAGTTTCCAAAATGGGGTCACTTCTGGTGGGTTTCCATTGCTTTGATACCTCTGGGGCTCTGCAAATGCGACATGGCACCGAAAACCAATCCAGCAAAATCTGCACTCCAAAGAACACACAGCACTCCTTCCCTTCTGAGGCCTCCCACGGGCCTAAACGGAAGTTTATAGCCACAAATGGGGTATTGCTGCACTCAGGAGAAATTGGGCAACAAAATGGGGTATTTTCTTCCCTGTGAAAATAAGAAATGTTGAAGAAAAATGACATTTTATTGGAAAAAATTTAATTTTTTAAATTTCACAGCCCAATTCGTGCTGTGTAAAAACTGTGGGATCAAAATCGGAACAACAACCATAAATTAATTCCTTGAGGAGTGTAGTTTCCAAAATGGGGTCACTTTTGGGAAATTCCTACTGTTTTGGCACCTCAACACCTCTTCAAACCTGGCATGCTGCCTAAAATATATTCTAATAAAAAAGGAGGCCCCAAAATGCACTAGGTGCTTCTTTGCTTCTGGGGCTTGTGTTTTAGTCCACGAGCGCACTAGAGCCACATGTGGGACATTTCTAAAAACTGCAGAATCTGGACAATACATATTTATTAGTGTTTCTCTGGTAAAACCTTCTGTGTTACAGAATTTTTTTTAATAAAATTGAAATTCAGCAAGAAAAATGAAATTTGCAAATTTCACATCCACTATGATTTAATTCCTGTGAAATGCATAAAGGGTAAAAAAAACTTCTAAATGCTGTTTTGAATACAATGAGGGGTCTAGTTTGTAAAATGGGGTGTTTTATGGGGGTTTCTAATACATAAGCCCCTCAAAGCCACTTCGGAACTGAGCAAGTACCTTAAAAAAAAGTAACTATTTTGGGTGGTATAACCATCTGTTTTACAAGCAGATGCATTTAAATTCAGAAAAAAAATTTTTTTTCTAAATTTTCTCTAAATTTTGCAATTTTTCACAAATAAACACTGAATATATCGACCAAATTTTACCACTAACATGAAGCCCAATGTGTCACGAGAAAACAGTCTCAGAATCGATTGGATAGGTTTTAGCATTACGACGTTATTACCACATAAATTGTAATTTGTCAGATTTGAAAAATGGGCTCTGAGCCTAAAGGCCCAAACTAGGCTTTAATCGTACCAACAACGGAATGTAATGGAGTTTTCTGCTGAAAGCACCTGCTCTAGCACTACAAACACTGATGAGCATTAACCCCTTTGCGACATTTTACGTATCCATACGCCAAAGTCGGGTAGGCGAAGTATGGAGCGGGCTCAACAGAGACCGCAGCATTTAAATAGTTAGAAAGAGGGGGGCGACCCCCTCTAACAGCTTATCGCGCCCCCGCAACACAATCATGGGAGGACGATGGTTGCTACGGCTGCCTGGGGGCCTAATGAAGGCCCCCAGGTCGGCCATCTTTGTACACCTATTAAGACCTGCCTCCGGCAGGGCTTAATAGTTGTATTGCAGTACATCGTAATTCTGACAGTCATTAGTATTGGGGTATGTTCACACGGCCAAATTTCAGACGTATACGAGGCGTATTTTGCCTCGTTTTACGTCTGGAAATACGTCTCAAATACGTTGGCAAACATCTGCCCATTCATTTGAGTTTGCCGACGTACTGTGCAGACGACCTGTTATTTACGCGTCGTCGTTTGACAGCTGTCAAAAGACGACGCGCAAAAATACAGCCTCGTCAAAAGAAGTGCAGGACACTTCTTTGGACGTTTTTGGAGCGGTTTTCTCATAGACTCCAATGAAAACAGCTCCAAAAACGGACGTAAAAAACGCCGCGAAAACGGCGTGAAAACGCTGCGAAAAATGCGAGTTGGTAAAAAAGCGTCTGAAAAGCAGGGTCTGTTTTCCCTTGAAAACAGCTCTGGATTTTCAGACATTTTTGTTGACTACGTGTGAACATACCCTTGCAGTATATCGTGAAAGTGATCTAGCGATCGCTGGTTGAAGCCCCCTAGGGGCACTAATAAAAAAAAAAGTAAAAATGAGTTAAAGTTTTTTTTTATGTAAAAAAAATATATGTATATTAAAAGTAAAAAAAAAAACCTTTTCCCATTTTTCCCCTAGAGCATAGTAAAGAAATAAATAAACATAATTGTTATCGCCGCGTCCGTAAAGGTCTGAAATATTACAATATATCTCTATTTAACCCGCATGGTGAACGCCGTAAAAATAAATAATTGTAAAACGCCAGAATCTCTATTTTTTGCTCACCTAATCTCCCACAAAAAATGAAATAAAAAGTGATCAAACCGTCGCATTTACACACTGAATGGTATTATTAAAAACGACAGCTTATCCCGCAAAAAATAAGCCCTCATACCACTTAATCGACGTTAAAATAAAAAAGTTGTGGCTCTCGGAATTTGGCGACGCAAAATAAATTCTCTTTTTTACACTTAGGTTTTTACTTGTAAAAGTAGTAAAATATAGAAAAAACTATATATATTTGGTATCGCTGTAGTCGTATTGACCCGCAGAATAAAGTTATCATGTTGTTTTAATTGTACAGTGAATTCCGTAAAAACGGCGTGCAAAAAACCATGGAGGAATCGCTGTTTTTTTCATTTTCTACCCCACAAATCATTTTTTTCCTGTTTCCTATTACATTATATGGCAAAATAAATGGTGCTACAAAAAACTACAACTCGTCCCGCAAAAATCAAGCCCTCATAGTACTATATCGATGGATAAATAAAGGCGTTATGGCATCTGGAATGTGGAGAGGAAAAAAACAAAATGAAAATCTGAAAAAGGGCTGCGGCGGGAAGGGGTTAACGAAAGGACCTCGAATATATATATTAGGGAATTGTTGATAATATGGTATTTAACCCCTTCCCGCCGCAGCCATTTTTCAGATTTGGTTTTTTCCTCCCCACCTTTCATAACCCATAACCTTTTTATTTTCCCATCAATATATCCGTACAATGGCTTGTATATTGCAGGACAAGTGCTTGATTTTCACACCACCATTTCACTGGCATTTGCGGGGTGGAATAGGAAAATAACAGCAATTCCTCAATCTTTTGGGGGGTTTCATTTTTACGGCATACACCGTGCGGTAAAAGCGGAATGTTAACTTTATTCTACCAGTCAATACGATTACGGCGACACCAAATTTATATAGTTTTATAGTATTTATATCGTTTTTTTTTGTTTTACTACTTTTACAAGGAAAAAACTGATTGTTACAAATATAATATGAAATCTGTCGCCATATTCGGAAATCCATAACTTTTTTTTCCGTCGATTGATCGGTATGAGGGCTTATTTTGTAGTTTCTATTAGTACCACCTTGGGGTACATGAGACTTTTTGTTAAATTTTATGTGGGAGATGAAGTGACCAAAAAAACAGCGATTCTGGCGGTTACATTTTTTCAACGTTCACCTTGCGGGTTACATACACGATGTTCCTAATTATTATGCACATTACAGGGGGCCGCCCCTATTTCTAACCTCTGAAATGCCGCGGTCGCTATGACCGTGGCGTTTAAGGCGTTAAACAAGCGACATCGCGCTCGAGATAGATACAGCCGACACGCTCGTTCAATGGAGCTCCATACTCCTCCATGCAATGTGCACTGTATATACACGGCGGATGTCGGGAAGAGGTTAACCCTTAATGGAAATGTGTCGCGAATTAAACCTTTTTTTTTTAAAGTAAGTTACTTATTTCTATTATATTTTTTACGTTTTTTGCTGTATTTTTTTTTCTTCCACATGGTGGAAAGTATTAAAAATTAAATAATAATTTGACATGTTTTCCTATGTTGGCCACCAGAGGGAGCACTTCCCAGAATTACAGCAAGGTGAATAAGGCAAAGCAACCTGACTCACAGCTGCCGTAAATGTGGGAGGGAATCTCACCCCCCCTCCTACAAGCCAGGAAAAGGTGTCTTCAAATTGCTAAGCAGTGTCTGGCAGCCATTTTGGGTGTGATTGTCCAAATGGCAGAAGCTATAGGACACACCAAAAGGCTAAGGGTACGTTCACACGCTTACGAAACAGAGGGAAAACAGCTCCTGATTTTCAGCCATTTTTTAATCAAACTCACGTTTTTGGCGCTGTTTTTTACAATAGTTTTTGGAGCGGTTTTTCTATAAAGTCAATGAAAAACCGCTTAACCCCTTCAGGACCCAGCCTGTTTTGGCCTTCAGGACCCAGCCAATTTTTTAAAATCTGACATGTGTTACTTTATGTGGTAATAACATTGGAATGCTTTTGCCTATCCAAGCGATTCTGAGATTGTTTTCTCGTGACATGTTGTACTTTATGTTAGTGAAAAAATGTTGTCGATAATTTTGGTATTTATTTCTGAAAAACACCACAATTTAGAAAAAATTTCCAAAAATTAGCATTTTTCTAAATTTAAACGTATCTGCTTGTAAAACAGATAGTAATACAACACAAAATAGTTACTAATTACCATCCCCCCATATGTCTACTTTAGATTGGCATCATTTTTTGAACGTCCTTTTATTTTTCTAGGCCGTTACAAGGCTTAGAACTTTAGCAGCAATTTCTCATATTTTAACCCCTTCCCCCTGCTTGCATTCTGGGCCCTAATGTCCAAGCCATTTTTTACATTTTTCCATTGTCACATTCGAAGAGCTGTAACTTTTTTATTTTTGCGTCGGCATAGCTGTATAAGGTCTTGTTTTTTGCGGGACGACTTGCAGTTTTTATTGGTACCATTTGAGAGTAGATGCGACTTTTGATCACTTTTTAGTCAGGATTAACAGAAAACAGCAATTTTTCCATTGTTTTTTATTTTATTTTTTACGGCGTTCACAGTGCGGGTTAAATAATGTAACAGCTTTATAGTCGGGGTCGTTACGGACGCGGCGATACCAAATATGTCTAACTTTTTTGCTTTATTGTATTTTTTTTTAATAGTAAAGCATTTTGTAAGGGGAAAAAGTGGGTTTTTCATTTTTTTTTTCACTTTTTTTTAAAATTAACTTTATTAAACTTTTTTTACTTTTATACTAGTCCCACTAGGGGACTTCACTATCCTCCGATCGCTATTGAAATACACTGCAATACTTTTGTAAGCAGTGTATTACTGCCTGTCCGTTTAAAACGGACAGGCATCTGCTAGGTCATGCCTGCGGCATTATCTAGCAGGCATTCGCTCCAGGCAGACCTGGGGGCCTTTATTAGACCCCCGGCTGCCATAGAAGACACTGACACTCGGCGATTTTATCGCCGGGTGTCGGTGGGAGAGAGAGGGAGCTCCCTCCCTCTCTCCAAAACCATTCAGATGCGGTGCACGCTATTGTGCACCGCATCTGAGGGGTTAAACGGGTGAGATGGATACGAATATCGATCTCACCCGGCAAAGCCTCTGGCAGCTGAGAGCAGGGAGATTTGACGGCTCCCTGCTCCGTTTACTTTATTCTACATAGAATGGCGGCGCTGTAGAATAAAGCCCATTAATGACCGCCGTGAAAAGGCTTATCGGCGGTCATTAAGGGGTTAAAGAAAATTTCAAAAGGCTATTTTTTCAGGAACCAGTTCAGTTCTGAGGTGGCTTTGAGGGCCTTATATATTAGAAAATCCCCAGAAGTCACCCCATTTTGAAAACTGCACCCCTCAAGGTATTCGAATCAGCATCAACAAAGTGTTTTAACCCTTTAGGCGTTTCACAGGAATTAAAGCAAAGTAGAGGTGAAATTTACAAATTTAATTTTTTTTGCCGAAATTCATTTCTAATAAAAAAAAAATTGTAACACAGAAGGTTTTACCAGAGAAACGCAACTCAATATTTATTGCCCAGATTCTGAAGTTTTTAGAAATATCCCACATGTGGCCCTAGTGTGATAAAGGACTGAAGCACCGGCCTCAGAAGCAAAGGAGCACCCAGTGGATTTTGGGCCTCCTTTTTTTTTAGAATATATTTTAGGCACCTTGTCAGGTTTGAAGAGGTCTTGTGGTGCCAAAACAGTGGAAACACCCCAAAAGTTACCCCATTTGGGAAACTTCACCCCTCAAGGAATTTATCTAGGTGTATAGTTAGCATTTTGACCGCACAGGTTTTTCCGCTAAATTTATCAGAATTAGTCTGTAAAAATGAAAATCGACTTTTTTCTGAAAAAACATAGAAATTTTTAATATTTACAAGAGATAATAAAGAAAATGCACCCCAACATTTGTAAAGCATTGTCTCCCGATTACGGCAATATCCCATATGTGGTAATAAAGTGCTGGTTGGACCCACAGCAGGGCTCAGAAGAAAAGGAGCGCCATTTGGATTTTGGAGCATGGATTTTGCTGAATTGGTTTTCGGTTCCATGTCGCGTTTGCAACACCCTGGAGGGACCAAAAAAGGGGAAACCCTCCAAAAGTGACCCCATTTTGGAAACTACACCTCTCAAGGAATTTATCTAGGGGTATAGTTAGCATTTTGACCACACAGGTTTTTTGCAGAATTTAGTGGAATTAGGCAGTGAAAATGAAAATCAACTTTTTTTCTGAAAAAGCATAGAAATTTTTAATTTTTACAAGGAATAAAGTACCACAACATATGTAAAGCATTTTCTCCTGATTACGGCAATACCCCATATGTGGTAATAAACTGCTGATTGGACCCATGGCAGCGCTCAGAAGGGAAGTAGCGCCATTTGGATTTTGGAGCACGGATTTTGCTGCATTGTTTTTCGGTGCCATGCCGCCTTTGCAACACCCTGGAGGGACCAAAACAGTGGAAGCCCCTCAAGTTACCCCATTTTGGAAACTACACCCCTCAAGGAATTTTTATAGGGGTATAGTGAGCATTTAGACTCCACGGGTCTTTTGCAGAATTTATTAGAATTAGGCGGAGAGAATTAATATCACAATTTTTTTCCACTAAAAGGTTGCATTTTCTCATTTTCACAAGGGATAAAGGAGAAATAAACAACCAATTTTTGTAAAGCAATTTGTCCCGGGTACGGAAATACCCCACATGGAGTCATACATTTTTTTCATTAGAAATGAATTAACCCTTTAAGGACTGATCCATTTTTTGCTTTCTTATTTTAGTTTTTCACTACCCGCCTTCCAAGAGCCATAACTTTTTTCTTTTTCCGTCAGTAGAGAGATGTGAGGGCTTATTTCTTGCGGGAGGAATTGTAGTTTCTATTGATACCATTTAAAGTGCCATAAAAAGTACTGGGAAACTGAAAAAAAAATAGTTAAATATAGGAATATAGGAAAAAAATCTGATTCCATTTTTCAGGGTTTTCGTTTTTACAGCTTTCGCCGTGCAGTAAAAATGAAAACGACAGCGATTTTGGCGGTTTAAATTATTTAAGTTTTTTACGGTGTTCACCGTGCGAGTTAAATGATGGTATATTGTAATAGTTCGGCCTTTTACGGACGTAGCGATATCAATTCGGTTTATTTTTTTACATTACTTTTGAAGAAAAATGGGTAAATCAGGGTAAATGCAATATGTGAGGAGTACATCTGGATATATGTAAGCTGTGAGGAGTACATCAGGGTATATGTAATATGTGAGGAGTACATCAGGGTATATGTAATATGTGATGAGTACATCAGGGTATATGTAATATGTGAGGAGTACATCAGGGTATATGTAATATGTGAGGAGTACATCTGGATATATGTAAGCTGTGAGGAGTACATCAGGGTATATGTAATATGTGAGGAGTACATCAGGGTATATGTAAACTGTGAGGAGTACATCAGGGTATATGTAATATGTGAGGAGTACATCAGGGTATATGTAATCTGTGAGGAGTACATCAGGATATATGTAATCTGTGAGGAGTACATCAGGGTATATGTAATCTGTGAGAAGTACATCAGGGTATATGTAATATGTGAGGAGTACATCAGGATATATGTAATATGTGAGGAGTACATCAGGGTATATGTAATCTGTGAGGAGTACATCAGGGTATATGTAATCCGTGAGGAGTATATCAGGGTATATGTAATCTGTGAGGAGTACATCAGGATATATGTAATCTGTGAGAAGTACATCAGGGTATATGTAATATGTGAGGAGTACATCAGGATATATGTAATATGTGAGGAGTACATCAGGGTATATGTAATCTGTGAGGAGTACATCAGGGTATATGTAATCCGTGAGGAGTATATCAGGGTATATGTAAGATGCGAGGAGTACATCAGGGTATATGTAATATGTGAGGAGTACATCAGGGTATATGTAATATGTGAGGAGTACATCAGGGTATATGTAAGATGTGAGGAGTACATCAGGATATATGTAATCTGTGAGGAGTACATCAGGGTATATGTAATATGTGAGGAGTACATCAGGGTATATGTAAAATGTGAGGAGTACATCAGTGTATATGTAATCTGTGAGGAGTACATCAGGGTATATGTAGTCTGTGAGGAGTACATCAGGGTATATGTAATATGTGAGGAGTACATCAGGGTATATGTAATCTGTGAGGAGTACATCAGGGTATATGTAATCTGTGAGGAGTACATCAGGGTATATGTAAGATGTGAGGAGTACATCAGGATATATGTAATCTGTGAGGAGTACATCAGGGTATATGTAATCTGTGAGGAGTACATCAGGGTATATGTAATATGTGAGGAGTACATCAGGGTATATGTAATATGTGAGGAGTACATCAGGGTATATGTAATATGTGAGGAGTACATCAGGATATATGTAATCTGTGAGGAGTACATCAGGGTATATGTAAGATGTGAGGAGTACATCAGTGTATATGTAATCTGTGAGGAGTACATCAGGGTATATGTAAGATGTGAGGAGTACATCAGTGTATATGTAATCTGTGAGGAGTACATCAGTGTATATGTAATCTGTGAGGAGTACATCAGGGTATATGTAAGATGTGAGGAGTACATCAGGGTAAATGTAATCTGTGAGGAGTACATCAGGGTATATGTAATATGTGAGGAGTACATCAGGATATATGTAATCTGTGAGGAGTACATCAGGGTATATGTAAGCTGTGAGGAGTACATCAGGGTATATGTAATATGTGAGGAGTACATCAGGGTATATGTAATCTGTGAGGAGTACATCAGGGTATATGTAATCTGTGAGGAGTACATCAGGATATATGTAATCTGTGAGGAGTACATCAGGGTATATGTAAGATGTGAGGAGTACATCAGTGTATATGTAATCTGTGAGGAGTACATCAGTGTATATGTAATCTGTGAGGAGTACATCAGGGTATATGTAAGATGTGAGGAGTACATCAGGGTAAATGTAATCTGTGAGGAGTACATCAGGGTATATGTAATATGTGAGGAGTACATCAGGATATATGTAATCTGTGAGGAGTACATCAGTGTTAGGGATCTGCCAGGTACTTCATCTAGCTATACTCCTGGGATTAATCGATCCACACCTGAGGCCAGACCTGTTCGACTGACACCATCTCCCACCAACCAGGGTGGCAGGCTCAGGAGTGGGAGAGCCTATCGCGGCCTGGTCTCTCGGAGTTAGCTCCGCCCCCTGCCCTTTATTACCTGCCCTGTGCTCTCCCTCAGTGCTTGTAATTCTTTTGGATTCCTGGCCCCACTGCTGCTTGCTCCAGCCTGCTTCTGCCGTGCTTCTGCCTTGCTGCAGTTCTGCTTGACCTGCTTTGCTTGCCCTGGCTTGCTCCTGTCTCCGTGCCCGCTCGGGTGTACTCACTTCGTCCTGGTCCTGACTGTTCGTTCGCCGCCCCGTTTCCTCGTGGCGTTCCGTGGCTACTGCCCCTTCCCTTGCGTGTTCCCTGTTTGTCTTCCAGTGCACTTAGCCAGCGTAGGGACCGCCGCCCAGTTGTACCTCGTCGCCTAGGGCGGGTCGTTGCAAGTAGGCAGGGACAGGGCGGTGGGTAGATTAGGGCTCATTTTCCCTTCACCTCCTTCCTGCCATTACATAATTACAAGCCTTTACCTAGTCTACCCTTTCTCCTACGCTGACGCTATCATGGACCCCCTTGAGACCCTGACCCAGCAAATGCAGGGCCTCTCCCTACAGGTCCAGGCCCTGGCCCAAAGGGTCAATCAGGGTGACGCTGCTTTAGTAGTACCCCTCACCTCACCTCTAGAACCCGACCTCAAGTTACCTGACCGGTTTTCAGGGGACCGTAAGACGTTTCTCTCCTTCCGGGAGAGTTGCAGACTGTATTTCCGCCTAAAGCCCCACTCCTCAGGTTCCGAGAACCAGCGGGTGGGTATCATCATATCCCGACTCCAGGAAGGGCCCCAAGAGTGGGCCTTCTCCTTGGCTCCTGACGCCCCTGAACTTTCCTCTGTTGATCGTTTTTTCTCTGCCCTCGGACTCATTTACGACGAGACTGACAGGACTGCTTTAGCCGAGAGTCAGCTGGTGACCTTACGTCAGGGTAGGAGACCGGTTGAGGAGTACTGTTCTGATTTTAGGAAGTGGTGCGTAGCTTCTCAGTGGAACGATCCGGCCCTAAGGTGCCAGTTTAGGTTAGGATTATCTGACGCCCTGAAAGATCTGCTGGTTAGCTACCCCTCGCCTGACTCCCTTGACCAGGTTATGGCCCTAGCAGTACGACTTGACCGACGTCTCAGGGAACGTCAGCTAGAACGCTTCAGTGTGCTCCCCTCTGACTTTTCTGCGATTCCCCCCGAGGTCCCGTCTCCTCGCCCCTCCACGGAGGACTCGGAGGTACCTATGCAACTCGGGGCCTCCATGTCCCCTCGACAACGTAGGGAGTTTCGCAGAATGAATGGTCTCTGCTTCTACTGTGGGGACGACAAGCATCTACTGAACACCTGTCCCAGGCGCAAGAATAAGAAGCCGGAAAACTTCCGCGCCTAAGTGATCATCGGGGAGGTCACTTGGGCGCACAGGTATTTCCCGTTAATGTGAAACGCAATAAAATTTTGCTTCCCTTTCAGGTCTCGTTTGCTGGCCGGTCTGCCACGGGCAGTGCTTTCGTGGATTCTGGCTCATCTGCTAATATCATGTCTGTGGAATTTGCTATGTCTCTAAAGATGCCTTGTATTGATTTACCTTATCCTATCCCTGTAGTAGGAATCGACTCAACCCCCCTTGCTAATGGTTATTTTACTCAGCATACTCCTGTTTTTGAACTCCTGGTTGGCTCCATGCATTTGGAGCAGTGCTCTGTACTGGTGATGCAGGGATTATCGTCTGATCTGGTTTTAGGCCTTCCCTGGTTGCAGTTGCATAATCCCACATTTGATTGGAATACTGGGGATCTCACCAAATGGGGTAATGAATGTCTTATGTCATGTTTTTCCGTTAACTCTATTTCTCCCCGGGAGGAGGTAAACACGCTTCCTGAGTTTGTTCAGGACTTCGCCGATGTGTTTTCTAAGGAGGCCTCCGAGGTGTTGCCCCCCCATAGAGATTACGATTGCGCTATCGATTTGGTGCCTGGTGCCAAGCTTCCTAAGGGTAGGATATTTAATCTTTCATGTCCTGAACGTGAAGCGATGAGGGTATATATCCAAGAATGCCTGGCCAAGGGTTTCATTCGCCCCTCGACTTCTCCTGTAGGTGCTGGCTTCTTCTTCGTGGGGAAGAAGGATGGTGGTCTTAGGCCGTGCATTGATTATCGTAACCTGAATAAGGTCACCGTAAGGAACCAGTACCCCCTTCCTTTGATTCCGGATCTTTTTAATCAGGTTCAGGGAGCCCAGTGGTTTTCTAAGTTCGATCTACGGGGGGCATATAACCTTATCCGCATCAAAGAGGGGGATGAGTGGAAAACTGCGTTCAACACACCCGAGGGTCATTTCGAATACCTGGTCATGCCCTTTGGGTTGTGTAATGCCCCTGCTGTCTTCCAGAATTTTATTAATGAAATCCTGAGAGAGTACCTGGGTAATTTTCTTGTTGTGTACCTTGATGACATACTGGTGTTTTCCAAGGACTGGTCCTCCCACGTGGAGCATGTCAGGAAGGTGCTCCAGGTCCTTCGGGAGAATAATCTGTTTGCTAAGACTGAAAAATGTGTCTTTGGGGTACAGGAGATACCATTTTTAGGGCAAATCCTCACTCCTCATGAATTCCGCATGGACCCTGCCAAGGTTCAAGCTGTGGCGGAATGGGTCCAACCTGCCTCCCTTAAGGCGTTACAGTGTTTTTTAGGGTTCGCCAACTATTACAGGAGATTTATTGCCAACTTCTCGGTCGTCGCTAAGCCTCTTACGGACCTCACCCGCAAGGGTGCCGATGTCCTCCATTGGCCCCCTGAGGCCGTCCAGGCCTTTGAGACTCTCAAGAAGTGCTTTATCTCGGCCCCCGTGCTGATTCAGCCCAACCAAGAGGAGCCATTTATTGTGGAGGTTGATGCTTCCGAGGTGGGAGTGGGGGCCGTCTTGTCCCAGGGTACCAGCTCCCTCACCCATCTCCGCCCCTGTGCTTACTTCTCTAGGAAGTTTTCGCCCACGGAGAGTAACTATGATATTGGCAACCGCGAACTTCTAGCCATTAAATGGGCTTTTGAGGAGTGGCGGCATTTCCTGGAGGGGGCCAGACACCAGGTAACGGTCCTTACGGATCACAAGAATCTGGTTTTCCTAGAATCGGCCCGGAGGCTTAATCCTAGACAAGCTCGGTGGGCACTATTCTTTACCAGATTTAATTTCTTGGTTACCTATAGGGCTGGGTCGAAGAATATTAAGGCTGACGCTCTGTCACGTAGTTTCATGGCCAATCCTCCTTCCGAGAAGGATCCCGCTTGTATTTTACCCCCTGGTATAATCGTCTCTGCCACGGATTCTGATTTAGCTTCTGATATCGCGGCTGATCAGGGTGCAGCTCCCGGGAACGTCCCTGGGGACAAACTGTTTGTTCCCCTGCAATACCGGCTGAGGGTACTCAGGGAAAACCATGACTCCGCTCTATCTGGTCATCCTGGCATCTTGGGCACCAAACACCTCATTACCAGAAACTATTGGTGGCCTGGGTTGCCTAAAGATGTTAGGGCTTACGTCGCCGCTTGTGAGGTTTGCGCTAGGTCCAAAACCCCTAGGTCCCGACCTGCGGGCCTACTACGTTCCTTGCCCATTCCCCAGAGACCTTGGACCCATATCTCCATGGATTTTATCACCGATTTGCCTCCATCTCAGGGCAAGTCGGTGGTGTGGGTGGTAGTCGACCGCTTCAGCAAGATGTGCCACTTTGTGCCCCTTAAGAAGCTACCTAACGCCAAGACGTTAGCTTCTTTGTTTGTGAAACACATCCTGCGTCTCCATGGGGCCCCAGTCAATATCGTTTCTGACAGAGGGGTACAATTTGTTTCCTTATTTTGGAGAGCTTTTTGTAAAAAGTTGGAGATTGATCTGTCCTTCTCCTCCGCCTTCCATCCCGAAACTAATGGCCAAACGGAAAGGACCAACCAATCCCTGGAACAATATTTAAGGTGTTTCATCTCGGACTGTCAATTCGATTGGGTCTCATTCCTTCCCCTTGCTGAATTTTCCCTGAATAACCGGGTCAGTAACTCGTCAGGGGTCTCCCCGTTTTTCTGTAATTTCGGGTTTAACCCAAGGTTCTCCTCCGTCTCCCCTGGTTGTTCCAATAATCCTGAGGTAGAGGAGGTTCATCGGGAACTGTGCACTGTCTGGGCCCAGGTTCAGAAGAACCTAGAGGCGTCCCAGAGCGCACAAAAGATTCAGGCGGATAGTAGACGTTCTGCTAACCCCCGGTTTGTCGTCGGGGATTTGGTCTGGTTGTCGTCCAGGAACTTGCGCCTTAAGGTCCCGTCCAGGAAGTTTGCTCCCCGATTCATTGGACCTTATAAGATCATTGAAGTCCTCAACCCTGTATCCTTCCGTCTGGAGCTCCCCCCATCCTTTCGCATACATGACGTCTTCCATGCCTCCCTCCTTAAACGCTGCTCCCCGTCCTGGTCCCCCTCGAGGATACCTCCTGTTCCCGTTCTCACCCCTGAGGGGGTGGAATTCGAGGTGGCCAAGATTATGGACAGTAGGATGGTCCAGGGCTCCCTCCAGTACCTGGTCCATTGGAAAGGATACGGGCCGGAGGAGAGGACTTGGGTACCTGCCCGTGATGTTCACGCTGGGGTATTGATCAGGAGGTTCCACCTCCTCTTCCCCACTAAACCGGGTCCCCTTAGTAAGGGTCCGGTGGCCCCTCATAAAAGGGGGAGTACTGTTAGGGATCTGCCAGGTACTTCATCTAGCTATACTCCTGGGATTAATCGATCCACACCTGAGGCCAGACCTGTTCGACTGACACCATCTCCCACCAACCAGGGTGGCAGGCTCAGGAGTGGGAGAGCCTATCGCGGCCTGGTCTCTCGGAGTTAGCTCCGCCCCCTGCCCTTTATTACCTGCCCTGTGCTCTCCCTCAGTGCTTGTAATTCTTTTGGATTCCTGGCCCCACTGCTGCTTGCTCCAGCCTGCTTCTGCCGTGCTTCTGCCTTGCTGCAGTTCTGCTTGACCTGCTTTGCTTGCCCTGGCTTGCTCCTGTCTCCGTGCCCGCTCGGGTGTACTCACTTCGTCCTGGTCCTGACTGTTCGTTCGCCGCCCCGTTTCCTCGTGGCGTTCCGTGGCTACTGCCCCTTCCCTTGCGTGTTCCCTGTTTGTCTTCCAGTGCACTTAGCCAGCGTAGGGACCGCCGCCCAGTTGTACCTCGTCGCCTAGGGCGGGTCGTTGCAAGTAGGCAGGGACAGGGCGGTGGGTAGATTAGGGCTCATTTTCCCTTCACCTCCTTCCTGCCATTACAATCAGGGTATATGTAAGCTGTGAGGAGTACATCAGGGTATATGTAATATGTGAGGAGTACATCAGGGTATATGTAATCTGTGAGGAGTACATCAGGGTATATGTAATCTGTGAGGAGTACATCAGGGTATATGTAATCTGTGAGGAGTACATCGGTATATGTAATCTGTGAGGAGTACATCAGGGTATATGTAATCTGTGAGGAGTACATCAGGGTATATGTAATCTGTGAGGAGTACATCAGGGTATATGTAATCTGTGAGGAGTACATCAGGGTATATGTAATCTGTGAGGAGTACATCAGGGTATATGTAATCTGTGAGGAGTACATCAGGGTATATGTAAGATGTGAGGAGTACATTAGGGTATATGTAATATGTGAGGAGTACATCAGGGTATATGTAATCGGTGAGGAGTACATCAGGGTATATGTAATCTGTGAGGAGTACATCAGGGTATATGTAATCTGTGAGGAGTACATCAGGGTATATGTAATATGTGAGGAGTACATCAGGGTATATGTAATATGTGCGGAGTACATCAGGGTATATGTAATATGTGAGGAGTACATTAGGGTATATGTAATATGTGAGGAGTACATCAGGGTATATGTAATATGTGCGGTGTACATCAGGGTATATGTAAACTGTGAGGAGTACATCAGGGTATATGTAAGATGTGAGGAGTACATCAGTGTATATGTAATCTGTGAGGAGTACATCAGGGTATATGTAATCTGTGAGGAGCACATCAGGGTATATGTAATCTGTGAGGAGTACATCAGTGTATATGTAATCTGTGAGGAGTACATAAGTGTATATGTAATCTGTGAGGAGTACATCAGGGTATATGTAAGATGTGAGGAGTACATCAGGGGATATGTAATCTGTGAGGAGTACATCAGGGTATATGTAATCTGTGAGGAGTACATCAGGGTATATGTAATCTGTGAGGAGTACATCAGGGTATATGTAATCTGTGAGGAGTACATCAGGGTATATGTAATCTGTGAGGAGTACATCAGGGTATATGTAATCTGTGAGGAGTACATCAGGGTATATGTAATCTGTGAGGAGTACATCAGGGTATATGTAATCTGTGAGGAGTACATCAGGGTATATGTAATCTGTGAGGAGTACATCAGGGTATATGTAAGATGTGAGGAGTACTGTAATGGCAGGAAGGAGGTGAAGGGAAGGTGAGCCCTAATCTACCCACCGCCCTGTCCCTGCCTACTTGCAACGACCCGCCCTAGGCGACGGGGTACAACTGGGCGGCGGTCCCTACGCTGTCTAAGTGCACGGGAGAACAAACAGGGAACACGCAAGGGAAGGGGCAGTAGCCCACGGAACGCCGCGAGGAAACGGAGCGGTGAAGAGTTGTCAGGACCAGGATGAAGTGGAGTATACCCAAGTGAGCACGGAGGAGGAAGCAAGCCGGAGGCAAAGCAAAGCGGGTTAAGCAGAACAGCAGCAAGGCAGAAGCACGGCAGAAGCAGGCTGGAGCAAGCAGCAGTGGGGCCAGGAATCCAAAAGAATTACAAGCACTGAGGAGGAGAACACAGCAGGTAATAAAGGACAGGGGGCGGAGCTAACTCCGACTGACCAGGCCGCGATAGGCTCTCCCACTTCTGAGCCTGCCACCCTGGTTGGTCGGAGATGGTGTCAGTCGAACAGGTCTGGCCTCAGGTGTGGATTAATTAATCCCAGGAGTATACCTAGACGTAGTACCTGGCAGATCCCTAACAGTACTCCCCCTTTTATGAGGGGCCACCGGACCCTTACTAAGAGGACCCGGTTTAGTAGGGAAGAGAAGGTGGAACCTCCTGATCAATACCCCAGCGTGAACATCACGGGCAGGTACCCAAGTCCTCTCCTCCGGCCCGTACCCTCTCCAATGGACCAGGTACTGGAGGGAGCCCTGGACCATCCTACTGTCCATAATCTTTGCCACCTCGAATTCCACCCCCTCAGGGGTGAGAACGGGAACAGGAGGTTTCCTCGAGGGGAACCAGGACGGGGAGCAGCGTTTAAGGAGGGAGGCATGGAAGACGTCATGTATGCGAAAGGATGGGGGCAGCTCCAGACGGAAGGATACAGGGTTGAGGACTTCAATGATCTTATAAGGCCCAATAAATCGGGGAGCAAACTTCCTGGACGGGACCTTAAGGCGCAAGTTCCTGGACGACAACCAGACCAAATCCCCGACGACAAACCGGGGGTTAGCAGAACGTCTACTATCCGCCTGAATCTTTTGTGCGCTCTGGGACACCTCTAAGTTCTTCTGAACCTGGGCCCAGACAGTGCACAGTTCCCGATGAACATCCTCTACCTCAGGATTATTGGAGCAACCAGGGGAAACGGAGGAGAACCTTGGGTTAAACCCGAAATTACAGAAAAACGGGGAGACCCCTGACGAGTTACTGACCCGGTTATTCAGGGAAAATTCAGCAAGGGGAAGGAATGAGACCCAATCGAATTGACAGTCAGAGATGAAACACCTTAAATATTGTTCCAGGGACTGGTTAGTCCTCTCCGTTTGGCCATTAGTTTCGGGATGGAAGGAGGAGGAGAAGGACAGATCAATCTCCAACTTTTTACAAAAGGCTCTCCAAAATAAGGAAACAAATTGTACCCCTCTGTCAGAAATTATATTGACTGGGGCCCCATGGAGACGCAGGATGTGTTTCACAAACAAAGAAGCTAACGTCTTGGCGTTAGGTAGCTTCTTAAGGGGCACAAAGTGGCACATCTTGCTGAAGCGGTCTACTACCACCCACACCACCGACTTGCCCTGAGATGAAGGCAAATCGGTGATAAAATCCATGGAGATATGGGTCCAAGGTCTCTGGGGAATGGGCAAGGAACGTAGTAGGCCCGCAGGTCGGGACCTAGGGGTTTTGGACCTAGCGCAAACCTCACAAGCGGCGACGTAAGCCCTAACGTCTTTAGGCAACCCAGGCCACCAATAGTTTCTGGTAATGAGGTGTTTGGTGCCCAAGATGCCAGGATGACCAGATAGAGCGGAGTCATGGTTTTCCCTGAGTACCCTTAGCCGGTATTGCAGGGGAACAAACAGTTTGTCCCCAGGGACGTTCCCGGGAGCTGCACCCTGATCAGCCGCGATATCAGAAGCTAAATCAGAATCCGTGGCAGAAACGATTATACCAGGGGGTAAAATACAAGCAGGATCCTTCTCGGAAGGAGGATTGGCAATGAAACTACGTGACAGGGCATCAGCCTTAATATTCTTGGACCCAGCCCTATAGGTAACCAAGAAATTAAATCTGGTAAAGAATAGTGCCCACCGAGCTTGTCTAGGATTAAGCCTCCGGGCCGATTCTAGAAAAACCAGATTCTTGTGATCCGTAAGGACCGTTACCTGGTGTCTGGCCCCCTCCAGGAAGTGCCGCCACTCTTTAAAAGCCCATTTAATGGCTAGAAGTTCGCGGTTGCCAATATCATAGTTACTCTCCGTGGGCGAAAACTTCCTAGAGAAGTAAGCACAGGGGCGGAGATGGGTGAGGGAGCTGGTACCCTGGGACAAGACGCCCCCACTCCCACCTCGGATGCGTCAACCTCCACAATAAATGGCTCCTCTTGGTTGGGCTGAATCAGCACGGGGGCCAAGATAAAGCACTTCTTGAGGGTCTCAAAGGCCTGGACGGCCTCAGGGGACCAATGGAGGACATCAGCACCCTTGCGAGTAAGGTCTGTAAGAGGCTTAGCGACGACCGAGAAGTTGGCAATAAATCTCCTGTAATAGTTGGCGAACCCTAAAAAACACTGCAACGCCTTAAGGGAGGCAGGTTGGACCCATTCCGCCACAGCCTGAACCTTGGCAGGGTCCATGCAGAATTCATGAGGAGTGAGGATTTGCCCTAAAAATGGTATCTGCTGTACCCCAAAGACACATTTTTCAGTCTAAGCAAACAGATTATTCTCCCGAAGGACCTGGAGCACCTTCCTGACATGCTCCACGTGGGAGGACCAGTCCTTGGAAAACACCAGTATGTCATCAAGGTACACAACAAGAAAATTACCCAGGTAATCTCTCAGGATTTCATTAATAAAATTCTGGAAGACCGCAGGGGCATTACACAACCCAAAGGGCATGACCAGGTATTCGAAATGACCCTCGGGTGTGTTGAACGCAGTTTTCCACTCATCCCCCTGTTTGATGCGGATAAGGTTATATGCCCCCCGTAGATCGAACTTAGAAAACCATTGGGCTCCCTGAACCTGATTAAAAAGATCCGGAATCAAAGGAAGTGGGTACTGGTTCCTTACGGTGACCTTATTCAGGTTACGATAATCAATGCACGGCCTAAGACCACCATCCTTCTTCCCCACAAAGAAGAAGCCAGCACCTACAGGAGAAGTCGAGGGGCGAATGAAACCCTTGGCCAGGCATTCTTGGATATACACCCTCATAGCTTCACGTTCAGGACATGAAAGATTAAATATCCTACCCTTAGGAAGCTTGGCACCAGGCACCAAATCGATGGCGCAATCGTAATCTCTATGGGGGGGCAACACCTCGGAGGCCTCCTTAGAAAACACATCGGCGAAGTCCTGAACAAACTCAGGAAGCATGTTTACCTCCTCCCGGGGAGAAATAGAGTTAACAGAAAGACATGACATAAGACATTCACTACCCCATTTGGTGAGATCCCCAGTATTCCAATCAAACGTGGGATTATGCAACTGCAACCAGGGAAGACCTAATACCAGATCAGACGATAATCCCTGCATCACCAGTACAGAGCACTGCTCCAAATGCATGGAGCCAACCAGGAGTTCAAAAACAGGAGTATGCTGAGTAAAATAACCATTAGCAAGGGGAGTTGAGTCGATACCTACTACAGGGATAGGATAAGGTAAATCAATAAAAGGCATTTTTAGAGACATAGCAAATTCCACAGACATGATATTAGCAGATGAGCCAGAATCCACGAAGGCACTGCCAGTGGCAGACCGGCCAGCAAACGAGACCTGAAAGGGAAGCAAAATTTTATTGCGTTTCACATTAACGGGAAATACCTGTGCGCCCAAGTGACCTCCCCGATGATCACTTAGGCGCAGAAGTTTTCCGGCTTTTTATTCTTGCGCCTGGGACAGGTGTTCAGAAGATGCTTGTCGTCCCCACAGTAGAAGCAGAGACCATTCATTCTGCAAAACTCCCTACGTTGTCGAGGGGACATGGAGGCCCCGAGTTGCATAGGTACCTCCGAGTCCTCCGTGGAGAGGCGAGGAGACGGGACCTCGGGGGGAATCGCAGAAAAGTCAGAGGGGAGCACATTGAAGCGTTCAAGCTGACGTTCCCTGAGACGTCGGTCAAGTCGTACTGCTAGGGCCATAACCTGGTCAAGGGAGTCAGAAGAGGGGTAACTAACCAGCAGATCCTTCAGGGCGTCAGATAATCCTAACCTAAACTGGCACCTTAGGGCCGGATCGTTCCACCGAGAAGCTACGCACCACTTTCTAAAATCAGAACAGTACTCCTCAACCGGTCTCCTACCCTGACGTAAGGTCACCAGCTGACTCTCGGCTAAAGCAGTCCTGTCAGTCTCATCGTAAATGAGTCCGAGGGCAGAGAAAAAGCGATCAACAGAGGAAAGTTCAGGGGCGTCAGGAGCCAAGGAGAAGGCCCACTCTTGGGGCCCTTCCTGGAGTCGGGATATGATGATACCCACCCGCTGGTTCTCGGAACCTGAGGAGTGGGGTTTAAGGCGGAAATACAGTCTGCAACTCTCCCGGAAGGAGAGAAACGTCTTACGGTCTCCTGAGAACCGGTCAGGTAACTTGACGTCGGGTTCTAGAGGTGAGGTGAGGGGAACTACTATGGCAGCGTCACCCTGGTTGACCCTCTGGGCCAGGGCCTGGACCTGTAGGGAGAGGCCCTGCATCTGCTGGGTCAGGGTCTCAAGGGGGTCCATGATAGCGTCAGCGTAGGGGAAATGGTAGACTAGGTAAGTGGCTTGTAATTATGTAATGGCAGGAAGGAGGTGAAGGAAAGGTGAGCCCTAATCTACCCACCGCCCTGTCCCTGCCTACTTGCAACGACCCGCCCTAGGCGACGGGGTACAACTGGGCGGCGGTCCCTACGCTGTCTAAGTGCACGGGAGAACAAACAGGGAACACGCAAGGGAAGGGGCAGTAGCCCACGGAACTCCGCGAGGAAACGGAGCGGTGAAGAGTTGTCAGGACCAGGATGAAGTGGAGTATACCCAAGTGAGCACGGAGGAGGAAGCAAGCCGGAGGCAAAGCAAGCGGGTTAAGCAGAACAGCAGCAAGGCAGAAGCACGGCAGAAGCAGGCTGGAGCAAGCAGCAGTGGGGCCAGGAATCCAAAAGAATTACAAGCACTGAGGAGGAGAACACAGCAGGTAATAAAGGACAGGGGGCGGAGCTAACTCCGACTGACCAGGCCGCGATAGGCTCTCCCACTTCTGAGCCTGCCACCCTGGTTGGTGGGAGATGGTGTCAGTCGAACAGGTCTGGCCTCAGGTGTGGATTGATTAATCCCAGGAGTATACCTAGACGTAGTACCTGGCAGATCCCTAACAAGTACATTCGGGTATATGTAATATGTGAGGAGTACATCAGGGTATATGTAATCGGTGAGGAGTACATCAGGGTATATGTAATCTGTGAGGAGTACATCAGGGTATATGTAATCTGTGAGGAGTACATCAGGGTATATGTAAGATGTGAGGAGTACATCAGTGTATATGTAATCTGTGAGGAGTACATCAGGGTATATGTAGTCTGTGAGGGGTACATCAGGGTATATATAAGATGTGAGGAGTACATCAGGGTATATGTAAGATGTGAGGAGTACATCAGGGTATATGTAATCTGTGAGGGGTACATCAGGGTATATATAAGATGTGAAGAGTACATCAGGGTATATGTAAGATGTGAGGAGTACATCAGGGTATATGTAATATGTGCGGAGTACATCAGGGTATATGTAATATGTAAAGAGTACATTAGGGTATATGTAATATGTGAGGAGTACATCAGGGTATATGTAATATGTGCGGTGTACATCAGGGTATATGTAAGCTGTGAGGAGTACATCAGGGTATATGTAAGATGTGAGGAGTACATCAGTGTATATGTAATCTGAGGAGTACATCAGGGTATATGTAATATGTGAGGAGTACATCAGGGTATATGTAATATGTGAGGAGTACATCAGGATATAGGTAATATGTGAGAAGTATATCAGGGTATATGTAATATGTGAGGAGTACATCAGGGTATATGTAATATGTGAGGAGAACATCAGGGTATATGTAAGCTGTGAGGATTACATCAGGGTATATGTAAGCTGTGAGGAGTACATCAGGGTATATGTAAACTGTGAGGAGTACATCAGGGTATATGTAATCTGTGAGGAGTACATCAGGGTATATGTAATATGTGAGGAGTACATCAGGGTATATGTAAGATGTGAGGAGTACATCAGGGTATATGTAATATGTGAGGAGTACATCAGGGTATATGTAAGATGTGAGGAGTACATCAGGGTATATGTAAGATGTGAGGAGTACATCAGGGTATATGTAATCTGTGCAGAGAACATCAGGGCATAATAAGAGGGTATAATAATGCGGTAAATAAATAATAATTCATAGATGAGAAAACTTCACAGTAGGGGAGACTTAGATGTGGGCTTGAATAGCACCCTGGAAAACGAAACTCTAGCAGCTCTAGAGGAGTTATTACAAGAACAAATTTCCCCTCAACAAGGTGGGTTTCCAACCTCGATAGTCCCTAGGTCAACAAGGTTTCCCCCCATGTCCCTGTGTCCACAAGTGGAGATTTTCACTAAACTTGTGATGGAGGACTTCCAACAAATTTCAATTATTAAACAGTATGACAATTTGACAGCAAATCAAAGGTCAGCTTTGAAACAACTACAATCTTATAAAGATGTGGGATATAAACCAGCGGACAAGGGGGGGAACATTGTGATCTGGCCAACTAACCTCTATGAGAGGGAGGCTTTCCGTCAGCTGAGGGATAAACGGACATATGAGAAACTCATATAATCCGATGAGTACCTACTCCTCTGAATTGGGTAAAATATTGAATAGAGCCTTGGAGAAAGGGATAATCCCAAAAAAGGTGTTTGATGGCCTTATGGTCCAATACCCTAGAATTCCTACTTTCTATCTGCTACCCAAGGTTCACAAAAACGCATTTGAACCCCCGGGGAGACCTATAGTTTCGGGGATAGAGGGCCTATGTGACCCGATATGCAGGTTTATTGATTTTTACCAAAAACCCTTGGTTGAAACGTTGCCCTCTCACATAAAGGACACAACTGACATGCTTACAAGAATTGATGGGATAATATTGGAGTCGGATATGCTGTTGGTAACGGCTGATGTCGAGTCACTATACACAAGCATTCGACACCAAGACGGGGTGAAGGCGGTCCGCTTCTTCTTGGAGATGAGCAACTGGGACAGCCAGATGAGAGATTTGATTATTGAACTTTTAGAATTTATTCTTACCCACAATCTCTTCGTGTTCAAGTATACCTTCTATGTACAAAAGCAGGGCACTGCGATGGGTGCGGCGTGTGCTCCGGCATATGCGAACCTGTTTCTCGGTTTCTGGGAGAGACAGGTTCTGCAGGGTGACGGCGCCCACACCGCTGACCATGTGCAGTGCTGGTTGCGCTACATAGATGATGTACTTATCATTTGGCAAGGTACGGAACAACAGCTGATTGAGTTCATGGAGGTACTGAATGTGAATACATTCAATATCAAATGGACATATACCTGTGATAGATATAGAGTGGATTTTTTTGGATGTGACAATTGAGGCTGATACAGAGGGAGTATTACAGACTGATGTCTATAGAAAGGAGACGTCGGTCAATTCCCTTCTGCACGCTACCTCAGCACATCCACATTCCACTACTAGGGCTGTCCCAGTTGGTCAATTTCTGAGAATGAAGCGGATCTGCTCTTCTGAGGATAAATTTGAAGAGCAATCACAGGACCTCAAAGAGAGATTTCTAGCCAGGGGATATAGCCACAGATGCATCAAGCAGGGATACAGTCGTGCCAAAAATACGGAACGAAAGAACCTGTTACATTCGACAGGTATAAAAAAGAAAGATCAGAAGGACAATAAAATTAGATTTATCTCCACTTTTAACAACCAGTGGCAAATGCGATCAGTTCTGGAGAAACATTGGCCGATTTTACATACAGAACCTGCATTCTCAAAGGCTTTACCAACTAATCCTCAGATGACGGCTAGAAGGAATAAAAATCTGAGAGACTTATTGGTGAAGAGCCATTATGTACCATTACAATCTAATCCTTTCTCTACACGAGGCCCTATTCAGGGGTGTTACCCCTGTGGTGACTGTGTGGCATGTGCCAACATAGCGCGGACAACCTCTTTTAATTCCGTTAAAAACAAACGTCATTTTAAAATCCTGCATTATATATCATGCAGCACAACCCATGTTATTTACTACGCAACATGTGGATGCCCAAAGGTCTACGTTGGCTTAACATCTAGACAACTCAGGGTCCGGATTCGTGAACATGTGAGGGATATCCTGGCTGCGAAGGATGTCAGCGATTTAACACTTTTGAAGACTATCCCGAAACATTTTAAATTACACCATGGATGTGACCCTAAAACCTTTTTGGCGTGGGGCATAGACATGGTACATTGTGGTGTTAGAGGGGGAAATGCGAATAAGATCTTGGCACAAAAGGAGTGCAGATGGATCACTACCCTTGGAACTATGACCCCCCTAGGTCTTAATGAGAAATTGAGCTTCTCTGCTTTTCTATAAAATATAAATAATGGTAGCCTCGTCCATTGCAAATAAAATATTTTAGGCGATTTTAATTTATACTATATACATGTCCTACCTTGATTTGCTATTAACTGCATATTCTTGTGTCCAGGTTTAGATTCTGTTGAACTTTTTCCAATGTGAGGTGTTCTTCCGGACGGCTGTGACGTTATTGGAAACATCTGGAAAATAAATATTCGATTTATCACAGATTGATATAGTGATGAGAGAACGAACATTCAGTCCTTATACTAAAATATCAACTATGTCTGAAACAAATATCTTGTATGTTACTTCATGATGCTACTCTTTTGAATATTATTGTAACAATTTCCCCTCCCCCCCCCTTTTTTTTGTTCTTAATTATTGATTTAATATGTGCTTTTTCTGTACACTATAGAGATATACTCTGTATTTTATAATAAACAGTATAATTTCACTTTTTCACCCCCCCCTTTTTCTTTTCACTTAGTCACGATTCACGATTTACGTTTATTCCACATATTTGCTGTATTTAATATTTATATATATATTTATTTCACTGACTTATTGTCACTTTATATCTTAACTCATTTTTTCGTTATAATTTTTATAACGATTTATGATGTGATTATTATGAGTAATATTTTTACTTTTTTTCACTGTTCTGCATATATTCTTATTATTTTTTGAATATACCTAGTTTTGTCCATTTTCATATCACTTTTTCACATTTTTACATTGTACACTTTATGTTTGCGTTATGTTTCGCTGATATATATAATTTGCCCTGGGGCATCTCCTTTTTTTACATGTATCATAAGGGGTATATACCGTGTGAGTTTTTCCAGAGGAGTAGCATCGATCACTAATAGAGATAGAGACATACGTAGTTGTAAGATACTTACCTCACTTTGGGGCTGCGCATGCTGCAGGGATGTCGGGTCTGTCCCTCGGTCTCCTCTCTTCAATACGCCGTCTGTGCGCTTGCGCCATCTCCATGGAGACGCGTCTTTGGAGACGCGCGGGCGCAACAGCGGTGTGACGACAGGCGATCGAGGTATTGTGACCTTTGACACAATCTCGCGCATGCGCCGTGGACCAATGAGGAGTGAATCTACACGGAACGTTCAATCTAGTATGATGAGGGACAATATATAAGGAGGACAGGATATAGTTTAGATTATACCCCCTGAGGAAGCTAGAACAGCGAAACGCGCGTTGGGGTGTTATTCTTTGTTACGTGGACCACGTGGATCGCAGGCTCACCATTACATTTATGGGTAAGATCTGATTTATTGGCTCCTTCTGGTTTTTTCCAGATTGGCAATCTTTTCACCACTGGGTACATTCACGGTATATTCCCTTTGGATATATGGCACCGGGGATTTCCTCGGAGTACTTTATTTAGACGGCCAAGTGATACGCTCATTATATGTGGAGACATGACTGTGTGATTTTGTAGCATGATGGGCAGCAGATTATATTGATAATGCACTATTGCAGCTTACTTACTGACGTCATGGGTTTTTTGTATACTACTTTTGTCTATCACATCTATGCCCTTGTGTTATGTATACCATGTCCCTTTGGTAAGGTATAGCATTTATACCATTCCTGCGATTCAATATACTGTGGAGTGATCCATATATAACTTTCCTTTTTTTAGAAACCTCGCTTTGTTTTTAAATACGTATGTTATATGGTGATATATTTATATGCAATAACATTTATTTTTTACATTATGTGTAGCCTTGTGACTCTTGGTTCTCAATTTCTTTATATGATGTAGTGGAGTCCTGCTACTCTTTGATTTGACATTTTGGGGGTACTGTGTACATATATGTTGGTCGTACCTAACCGCTTACTCTCTCCTGTGAGACATTTATTCATAATAGATGTGTGGCCGGTGTCGCACTGATAAATGGTGTCGGATCTTATCCGCTTTTAGAAAACACTGCACATTTTGTATCGCCATAATCTGAGAGCCAGAACTTCTTTCTTTTTTCACCACCGGAGCCGCGTGAGGGCTTATTTGTTGCGGGACAATCTGTACTTTTCATTGGTACCATTTTGGGGTACATGCAATTTTTTTGATCACTTTTTATTACATTTTTTTGCAAGCCGGGTGACCAAAAACAAGCAATTCTGAGAATGTTTTTTAGTTTATTTTTTGCGGCGTTCACCGTGCACTATAAATGACCATTATATTTTATTCTGCGGGTCGGTACGATTACGGCGACACCAGATGTATATAGGGTTTTTTATGTTTTGCAGCGTTTGCGCAATAAAATCACTTTTTTATAAAATAATTTATTTTCTGTGTCACCATATTCTGAGAGCCATAACTTTTTTATTTTTCCGTCAAAAAAGCTGTGTAAGGGCTTGTTTTTTGCGGGACGGGTTGTAGTTTTTATCGGTATTATTTTCGGGTACATCCGACTTTTTGATCACTTTTTATTCTCTATTTTGGGAGGGGTGGTGACCAAAAAATAGCGATTCTGGTGTAGTTTTTTATTGATTTTTTTTGCGCTGTTTATCGTGCGGGAAAAATAACATTATAGTTTTATAGTTGGGGTCGTTACGAACGCGGTGATAACAGATATGTGTACTTTTTTTAACGGGTTCATTTTTTTTCTATAATAAAAGTCTTATTATAGGCAAAAAAAGCATTTAGTGTTTATAGAACTTCTAACTTTTATTTTTACACTTTTTTTAAAACCTTTTTATTATCTTTTTTTTACTTTTTTCACTTGTCCCACTAGGGGACACTTAGACTTGCAGCTCTGATCGCTGCTAGAGTACATTACACTACACACGTAGTGTGATGTACTCTAACTGTCATTGTGACGTGACAGTCACACTGACAGGAAGCCTCAGAGGAGCGGCCGGAGGCTGCTCCTCCGAGGCTTCCGTACATGGCAACCCGGAGGTCATTGTCTGACCTCCGATTGCCGTGACAAGCATCGGTAGCCCCCACGATCACTTCGTGGGGGCTGCTGATGTGCTTCAAACCACTTAAATGCGGCGACGGCAATCCGTCGCCGCATTTATGGGGTTAATTGCCGAAATCAGCGGCGATGGTCCGCTTACCGGCAAGGCTGGAGTGTCAGCTGTCGGGGACAGCTGACTTCCCGGTTCCCGGACACTGTCCGTTAGGACAGTGTGCGCCGGGAACTACTCTGCAATAGTACGTCTGGATGCGGGAACTAACCCCTCTGCAGGACGTACTATTGCGGAGCAGCGCGTGAAGAGGTTAAAAAAACGTCCCAAGAAGTGATATGCACTTCTTTTGGCGGGCGTCTTTTTATGGGCGTCTTTTTACGTGCTACGTACATACACACTCAGCAATGCTACTTATACACACACACACACACACACACTCAGCTCTGCTGCACAGACACACACTCAGCTCTGCTGCACAGACACACACTCAGCGCTACTACACAGACACACACTCAGCACTGCTACTTATACACACACACACACACACACACACACACACACACACTCAGCTCTGCTGCACAGACACACACTCAGCTCTGCTGCACAGACACACACTCAGCGCTACTACACAGACACACACTCAGCACTGCTACATACAGACACACACTGTAATGACCGGGGGTAGGGAAACAGACAAGTGAGCCCTAATCTACCCGCCACTCAGTCCCTGCCTACTTGCAACGACCCGCCCTAGGCGACAGGTTACAACTGGGCGACGGTCCCTACGCTCAATAAGTGCACGACAGACAGACAAGGGAACACAGAAGCTAAGGGAAATGGGGCCGTTGCCCACGGAAACGCCGTGAGCAACAAGAGTGGTGAACGAGCCGAGTCAAACCAGGAGTGTACGAGGTACCAAACGCAGAGCAGGAGAGTAGTGAACAAGCCGAGTCAACCAGGAGTGTACGAGGTACCAAACGCAGAGCAGGAGAGTAGTCAGTAAGCCAGGGTCAATATGAAGCAAGGACAAATAGTTCAAGAAGCTGCAGCAGGGCAAGGAAACCAAACGAGAAGAATCACAAGCAAGGAGGAACAGGAAAGGCAGGTATAAATAGACAGAGGGCGGGAGCTAGCTCCGTCTGGCCAGGCTGTGATAGGATGGCAGGCTTAGGAGTGGGAGAGCCTGAGTGGTGGAAGATGGAGTCAGTCTCACAGACATAGAAGCAGGTGCAGACTGATTACCTATGGGCGATGATACAGAAGCTGTGCCTGGCAGATCCTTTACACACACACTCAGCACTGCTACATACGGACACACACAGACGTGCTACATACATACACACAGTCAGCACTACTACATACATACACACACAAACACTCAGCACTATTACACAGACACACTCAGCTCTGCTACACAGACACTCAGCTCTGCTACACAAACACACTCAGCTCTGCTACACAGACACACTCAGCTCTGTTACACAGACACACTCAGCTCTGCTACACAGACACATACTTAGCTCTACTACACAGACACACACAGTCAGCACGGCTACATACAGAAACACACACACTCAGTACTGCTACATACAGACACACACAGCACTGCTACATACATACACACGGTCAGCACTGTTACATACATCGACACTCAACACTGCTACACACACACAAACACACACTCAGAACTCCTACATACATACACATACACACTCAGCTCTGCTACACAGACACTCACTCAGCTCTGCTACACAGACACACACACTCAGCTCTACTACACAGACACACACACTCAGCTCTACTACATCTGACAAGCTTAGCTCCGCACACCGTCCACACTGACAATACATCTAGCGCCAGGGGGGGGGCCGGGGGTCCGCCAGGGGGGGGTAGTCGGGGGTCACGAGAGCGGGTGTCTGTGAGAGGGGGACAGACAGAGACACACACTCAGCTATACTACATCTGACAAGCTTAGCTTCGCACACTGTCCACACTGACAATACATCTAGCGACAAGGGGGCAGGGGCCCTACGGGGGGCCGTCGGAGGTCACGAGAGCGGGGGTCTGTGAGAGAAAGGGATAGACAGACACACACACACACACACCTTACATGCAGTGCAGCCGGTCTTCATAATGGCGCCTGCTATCTCCCTACAAACAGCTTCTCTGCTGTGTGACTCTGACCTGCGTCTGTGCAGTACAGAGCCAGATAGCAGAGGCAATGGACAGGAGCCGTTCATTGTGTCCTAAGCATTGTGCTGCCGTATTCCATCTCTGTATGTGTCGTTAATCAACACATACAGAGATGGAAAAAAAAATCGGCAGAGAAATTATAGAAGTAAAAGTATGAATACATTAAAAAGTAGAAAGTGACAACACAAATAAATAATTTATTTCTTTACATTATATTAAAAGCAATATAATAATAATAATAATAATAATAAATAAAAATCATGACACCTTCCCTATAAAATGTTGGCCTTAACCTGCCTATTGTAGGTCTTTAGGGCCAAGCATTTTTGGATTTTTCATCCTCACATTCCAAGAGTCATATTATTTTCATTTTTCCATCAATGTAGGAGCGCCTGTTTTTGTGTGGCAAGTTGTATTTTTCAATGCCATTATTTGGGGGTACATAACATTTTTTCATTAGCTTTTCATTTTGGGACGAAAGAAAGAAAAACCCCCACAATTCCACCATTTGTTTTTGATTTATTTTTTTTACCATACATCAAAATGTTACTTTATTCAATGTGTCTGCATGATTATGGGAATACCAAATATCACATTTTTTTATGTTTTATTACTTTTACACAATAAAAACATGTTTTATGGAAAAAAAAGTCATTTTTGTGTTGATGCATTCCGAAATACATAACTTTTTATATTTTTCATAGATAGAACTGTATGAGGGCTTGTTTTTTGCGGGATGAGTTGTAGTTTTCATTGGTATCATTTTGGAGTACATATAATTTCTTGACTAATTTTTATTTAAAAAAAATTGTGGAACAATTTTTTAAAAATTTTATTTTTAATTAAAATAGTCTTTTTTTAAAACGGCTTACCGCCTGCACCACGTAAATTAACAAGCTAATAGACTGGTCCCCGCACCTGCAGCCTGTCAATTTACGCGCTGTATTTAATAGAACAGCGTGCTTCTGCACACAATGCCATTTGCAGGATCGGGGTGTCACACTGCCAGCTCCATCCTGTACTGTGAATTTATCAGTTCCCGGTCACAAAAACCCTAAACACAGTTTGTAGTGATTTACATGGGGAAACGGCAGGGAACACACAGATCATGTGTCCTCTGCTAACCTGTGCCACCGCAGTAAGGGCAGATACAGACGGACGTTGCGTTTTTGCGCGCGCAAACAACGCAGCGTTTTGCGCGCGCAAAAACCATTTGACAGCTCCGTGTGTCATCCGTGTATGATGCGCGGCTGCGTGATTTTCGCGCAGCCGCCATCATAGAGATGAGGCTAGTCGACGCCCGTCACTGTCCAAGGTGCTGAAAGAGCTAACTGATCGGCAGTAACTCTTTGAGCACCCTCGACAGTGAATGCCGAACACAATATACAGCAACCTGTTAAAAAAAAAAGAAAAAGTTGGTACTTACCCGAGAACTTCCCGGCCGTTGCCTTGGTGACGCGTCCTTGGTGACACGCCTCTCTTGACATCGGGCCCCACCTCCCTGGATGGCGCGGCAGTCCATGTGACCGCTGCAGCCTGTGCTTGGCCTGTGATTGGTTGGAGCTGTCACTTGGACTGAATTGTCATCCCGGGAGGTCAGACTGGAGGAAGAAGCCGGGAGTTATCGGTAAGTGAGAACTTCGTTTTTTTTACAGGTTCATGTTTATTGGGATCGGTAGTCACTGTCCATGGTGCTGAAACAGTTTAACTCTTTCAGCACCCTGGACAGTGACTATCTCCTGACGTCGCGTACCGGAAATTTTTTTGCCGGGTTCATCTCAAAGACACTCCATTTGGATGTTTGAAATTCATCCTTTTGACAGCTGGTGCGCTGTTTCAGTCGGTTCGCACGTAAGTGTTTCCGTGCGACCTGCGTGGTTTTCACGCACCCATTGACTTCAATGGGTGCGTGAAATACGCGGAGATATTGAACCGGTCGCGTTTTTTTGCGCAGCAGTCAAACGCTGCGCAAAAAGCACGGACTGTCTGTACTGCCCCATAGACTTGTATTGGTCTTTGCGTGGCGCGTGAAAACCACGCGGCCCGCACGGACCGAATACACGTTCGTGTGAATCCCCCCTAAAAATAATAATAATAATAAATCATAAAAACAGGAAACCATAACTATACGTTTAGCAGCAATTTCCCACATTTTCAATAACATTTCAAAAGTCTATTTTTAGGGAACAGTTCAGTCCTGACGAGGCTTTGAGGGGCTTATATATTAGAAACCCCCATAAATCACCCTATTTCAAAACCGCATTTACAACGCTTTCTAACCCTTTAGGCGTTTCACAGGAACTAAAGCAAAGTGGAGGTGAAATTTACTAATTCAATTATTTTTGCAGAAATTCAATTTGAATCCATTTTATTTTTGTAACACAGCAAGTGATAACAGAGAAACACAACTCAATATTTATTGTCCAGATTCTGCGGTTTTTAGAAATATCCCATATGTGGCCCTAGTGTGCTACTAGACCCAAACACAGGCCTCAGAAACAAAGCAGTATCTAGCGGGTTTTGGGCCTTCATTTTACACTCAACATTGCAATTGCAACACCAAGTAGGACAAGCCATAAGGTTATGCAAATCGAGGAAGTAGCAGGTGTCGAAGATCTGCAAATTATCACATTTTCAAGTACCTACGTAGCTCCAATCTGTGGCATGTGGGACAGGCATGAACGCCAGATTGAGAGCAAAGTTTTTCAGCCACATGAAACCTCAAAAATCGGATCAAGTGTTATTTGATGATTGTGCAATGTCTCCTGTTCATTGACGTGCCCGTTATCGCCACTTGTCGCAAACGGAGAGAGACAGAATCCTTGAACTTCAGACATTGGTTTATCACTCCTGCAGATCGCTACGCACCTAGGCCGAGATGTCAGCACTGTTCAACGTTGAGTGTCCCGGAGGTTAGGAGAAAAACAACGAACGGGAATGACAGAAAGAGGTGCGCGGATGCGAATATATGCACGAACCGATCGTCTGATTGGAAGAATGGCGCATAACGATTGACTCTGTATTGCAAGTGAAATTGGACATCACATCAAAAAGCCTAGGGCCGCAACCAGTGTCGACACAAACCATCAAAAGGCATTTGAACGACATTGGGCTATGAGCCAGACGTGCCATTGACTACACACCACTGCTCTCAAAGGCTATCATGGTGCACAGCAAGACGGCAATGGAGGATGGAATGGAGGTCTATCCTCTTCAGCGATGAGTCCTGCTTTTGTCTCGGGCACAATGATAGCCGGAAATTGGTCTGAAAACCACGTAGGCAATGCCATGAAGAGGCCTTCACAAGGGAACGTGACACCGGCCCTACTCCCGGGATTATGGTGTGGGGTGGCATAATGTACAGTAGCCTGACCCCTCTAGTCTTCATTTCAGGTACACGAACAGTTCGGCGTTACATTCATTTGGTTGTGGAGCAATTTCTCCAAAGTGTCCCAGAAGCCGGTTTTCAACAGAACAATGCCAGGCTGCATGTTGCTCATGCTACTGTGAGCAGCCTGTGTGGCCTAAACGTGCTACCATGGCCTGCAGCGTCTTTTGGACTTGTCTCCCATCTAGCACCTCTGGGACGTCATTGGACAGCAAATGCAAGGGAGCTGCCAACAGCCAATCTTGATAATTTGCGTGCTCAAGTGCATTCAGCGTGGCATAACAGCTATTAATAACCTCATTGATAGAATGCCAAGGCATGTACGTACGTGTATTTCTGCACTTGGCGCTCATACTCGGCACAGAATAAATCAAGGCGTTTGGAATATTTTGTTTCCATTTTTTTATCATTTGCATATTATTAACATGTCGATCGATCCTGTGATTTCCACAATTCCAAAACGTTTCCTCCTTGGTGTTGCAATTTTAATGTTGAGGAATCGGATATAGGTGTAACCCGTCAGTGTAATCCTGCCTGTGATGATACTGAGAGGACTGCTGAGAAGTGATCTCTAAAGAACAGGAAGGATCAGTCTCTTATAAATGGTGGATCCTGTGTTATCTATATATAGGTGTAACCCGTCAGTGTAATCCTGCCTGTGATGATACTGAGAGGACTGCTGAGAAGCGATCTCTAAAGAACAGGAAGGATCAGTCTCTTATAAATGGTGGATCCTGTGTTATCTATATATAGGGGTTATCTGTCAGTGTAATCCTGCCTGCGATGATAAAGAGATGACTGCTGAGAAGTGATCTCTAAAGAACAGGAAGGATCAGTCTCTTATAAATGGTGGATCCTGTGTTATCTATATATAGGGGTTACCTGTCAGTGTAATCCTGCCTGAGATGATAATGAGGTGACTGCTGAGAAGCGATTTCTACAATATTGTCACAATACCAGAATTTGGACTTCGATACCGATACTTCGTGTAGAATTACAATTTGAGATACCAAAACGATACTTTGCTAACAATAATAATAAAATAAAAAAACCCCCAAAAATAAAAAGTCCTTCCACTTTCTGATTTGAGGCTCATGGTCTTATGAATTTTGAACCTCCATTAATGTAATTAATCCCATTATGTAGCTCACAGTCATAATGGGCAACATTGAGTTAATGTGTGAGAGAAGGTGTATGGGCAGCACAGTAGAACAAAAACCTCCAGGGCATAAGGGTGCCGGCCTCCAGGGATCCGACTTGTAAATCCCCAATGGTATACAAATGTAAGGAGAAAGAGGCAGCCTGTCCTGCAAGAAACCTGTGATCCTGTCAGCAAGGAGAGATGGTGAGAATCTATGTGTGTCTGTGTGTGTGTATGTGTGTGTATATGTTACAGTGTGTGTGTGTGTGTGTGTGTATGTATATTTATATATATATATATATATGTGTCTGTGTGTCTACATATTTACCTGTAAGTATATATTCCAGATGTGTGAATGTATAATTGCCTGTATGTCTAAATATCTGTCTCTATGTATGCACAGTATATATGTTCCAGTATGTGCGTGTCTATATATGTGGTTCATATTTGGTTTGTGTAGGGGGCGGCAACAGGGAGTCCCGCACAGGGTGCCATCCAACCTAAGACCAGTCCTGATCATGTGATATCTATATATAGGTGTTACCTGTCAGTGTAATCCTGTCTGTAATGATAATGAGATGTCTGCTGAGAATTGATCTCTACAGAACAGGAAGGATCAGTCTATTATAAGACTCAGTGGCCAGAGGGAAAAATGCAAGATTTTAGGATTATTTTGAAATAAAGATGACTTAAAAGAAAACAAATCTTAAAAATATTTTTAACATAAAAACTTGATTTAAACAATAGGTAATTTTCTGAGTAAGTGGTTAAACGGAGTTTCCTCAGATCCCGGCTGTTAATCACAGCTGGTGCCTCCAAAATCTGATACTAAACCTAGTGCATGACCGGATTCATAGATCACCTTGTAGAGAACTTCTATGTGCAGTCACAGCTCCCTCAGGTCCTGCACTATGTATAATACAGTGTCTGACGTGTTACTGTAATGTAGAACTAAGGAGGAACCCCACCTTAACAAACCTCCCAATTCACTTTCTAAATTCATTATCACTTACCTCTGGTAACACCTCCTGGAATTTCCTCCTCCACTTCACTGTTATATGGTTGATCGCCCCTCACCCGCTCTTCTTCTTCTTCATCCTCCACTTTAATATCAGTCAGATCTTCCCCCTGATTTCACATATGTAACAATTCAGTACAATACAGCAGAGAGTGCGAAGAATCTAACAGATCAACATAAGAAATCACCAAAATCTATGACCACATCTATGACCGCAGGACCAAAAAGCTCCGCACCCCCTATATAGATCTGGTATACGGCTCAGCTTCATCTACCTGATGATTCTCTGGGACATTGTGATTTTCCTCTGGACAGTCCTGGGAATACAGAGGACTGGGACATCTCTCTGGTGGATTTCTCCTACTGGATCCATCTGTAGGAAACACACAGTGACTGAATACATGACTACTGTATATCTGTCTATATATCAGACACTTCTCTCTACACTTCTATGTTTACTGATCAGAGCCGGAATTACAATGTTGAGGTCCTCACTACCGGTGTCGATGTTCCTGCACCTTGTAAGCCACAGGCCTAAAGTAGACTGTGCCCTACCAGAGCGAACGGCGGGGCGTAACTGGCTCCCTGCTCCACCATAGTATTTACCTGTATCTGCCCTCTGTGGACGCGGATACACATGAAAGTGGCGGGACACAGGGGCCTCTATTTTGAGAGTGCCCTGCAACCCAAAAAAATTGTCAGTGTGTCAAATGCTTATTAGCCTCTTAAAGGCTGTGTACACCTTTATAGACAATATTTCTATATGCTTTTATTAACCCCTTCACAACGGCCATACAGCAATATTCGTTCAAACCGCTGATGCCCCGGGCAGTTGTCATATAAATAAACATTGGCAGAATGGAAAGGGGTTTAATGTGTGCAGCACTGCACTTTCCTGTCCGCCGGCTCTCTCCACAAGTGCCGGCACATCTCCCCCTTAGTTTAATCAAACTTATATGCCAAACCCCTGCAGATAGCACCCCAGCACCTGTAGATAGCGCCACTGAAGCTCCCACTAGGAGCAGAATGCTTTGCCAGAGCGTTGCCGTCAACTTGGCTAGGAATTGTGATCCTAGAGGGAGCCCCTGACGTCTCTGTCCATATATGGACAGTCACGACAGGGACTCCTCTGGGAGTGGAATCCACGGCCTATTTTTGACCTGTTTAAGACAGAACCATTTCTCAAGTCTGACGTGTCACTTTAAAGAGGCTCTGTCACCAGATTTTCAAACCCCTATCTCGTATTGCAGCAGATCGGCGCTGCAATGTAGATTACAGTAACGTTTTTTTTTCTTTCAAAAACGAGCATTTTTGGCCAAGTTATGACCATTTTTATATTTATGCAAATGAGCCTTTCTTAAGTACAACTGGGCGTGTTTAAAGTTAAGTCCAAGTCGGCGTGTATTGTGTGCGTACATCTGGGTGTGTTTACTTCTTTTACTAGCAGGGCGTTGTGAATGGAAGTGGATGATGCTGATTCGTCAGCATTATACACTTCCATTCACAACGCCCAGCTAGTAAAACAAGTAAAAACGCCCCGATGTACACACACAATACACGCCCAGTTAGACTTAACTTTAAACACGCCCAGTTGTACTTAAGAAAGGCTCATTTGCATAAATATAAAAATGGTCATAACTTGGCCAAAAATGCTCGTTTAAAAAAAAACAAAAAAAAACGTTACTGTAATCTACATTGCAGCGCCGATCTGCTGCAATACGAGATAGGGGTTTGAAAATCTGGTGACAGAGCCTCTTTAAGGGTATGTGCACATGGGGCGGATAAGATGTAGATTTTCTGTTCTCCACATAGAGGTGGGACCCCCATATATCAGACATTTATGGCATATCTCTCAGATGAGAAGAGTAAAATGAAGACATTCCCCCCCCCCCCCCAGACAATGAAGACCTGACTCCTGACAACCTGACACATGGCGGATACTGGGGAGACATTGCTGACATCGCACAAGACGTGGTGCACACTATGCAGTCAGTGTTTTGATATGAACTGTGAGGTTCTGCAGCAGCTGAGGTGACATTATATATAAAGGAAACATGCAGTGTGATCTCTTATCATCATGTTATAGCGCAGGTGGAGCAGAGCAGAGTGATACATTGTTTTGTGGAATAAGATTCAGTATAAACTTGTATTTTACTCATTTAACCCCTTCCTGAACAGGACATTTACCGACATAGGGAACACCTGACACCCTGGGCTGGAAACCTGCAAAGGCTGGAAACCTAAGAGAACTGTGATTAAGGCCATTTATATACTTAGATTCTGTGGTCAGCAGCGACTGCAGAAACTAAGCTGTAAGAAAGACGGGGGTCCTCTCTGACAGCTCATCGTCCCCACGCGACACGATGGACGGTTGTCATGGCAGCATGGGGGGCAATGAAGGTCCGCCATCTTTCTGCTCCTATAAACCCCTTAATATTAATCACGATATATTGCGATACATTAGTATTACAGTGATTTGTACCGGAGATCTAATCATCACTAGTTCAAGTCCCCCAGAACAGGAATACATTTTTTTAGAAAAAACAGTAAAATAAAGTTTTCATTTATGAATAAAAATAATTTAAAATGTAAAAAAAACCTCCACAAACCCTTTTCCCATTTTTTCTCTAAAGTAACGTAAAAAACATAAACATAACTGGTATCACCGCATCCGTAAGAGTCAGAACGATTACAATATAATGTTATTTACCCGCACGGTGAACACCGTAAAAAACATAAACATAACTGGTATCACCGCATCCGTAAGAGTCAGAACGATTACAATATAATGTTATTTACCCGCACGGTGAACACCGTAAAAACATAAACATAACTGGTATCACCGCATCCGTAAGAGTCAGAACGATTACAATATAATGTTATTTACCCGCACGGTGAACACCGTAAAAACATAAACATAACTGGTATCACCGCATCCGTAAGAGTCAGAACGATTACAATATAATGTTATTTACCCGCACGGTGAACACCGTAAAAACATAAACATAACTGGTATCACCGCATCCGTAAGAGTCAGAACGATTACAATATAATGTTATTTACCCGCACGGTGAACACCGTAAAAACATAAACATAACTGGTATCACCACATCCGTAAGAGTCAGAACGATTACAATATAATGTTATTTACCCGCACGGTGAACACCGTAAAAACATAAACATAACTGGTATCACCGCATCCGTAAGAGTCAGAACGATTACAATATAATGTTATTTACCCGCACGGTGAACACCGTAAAAACATAAACATAACTGGTATCACCGCATCCGTAAGAGTCAGAACGATTACAATATAATGTTATTTACCCGCACGGTGAACACCGTAAAAACATAAACATAACTGGTATCACCGCATCCGTAAGAGTCAGAACGATTACAATATAATGTTATTTACCCGCACGGTGAACACCGTAAAAACATAAACATAACTGGTATCACCGCATCCGTAAGAGTCAGAACGATTACAATATAATGTTATTTACCCGCACGGTGAACACCGTAAAAACATAAACATAACTGGTATCACCACATCCGTAAGAGTCAGAACGATTACAATATAATGTTATTTACCCGCACGGTGAACACCGTAAAAAACATAAACATAACTGGTATCACCGCATCCGTAAGAGTCAGAACGATTACAATATAATGTTATTTACCAGCACGGTGAAAACCGTAAAAACATAAACATAACTGGTATCACCGCATCCGTAAGAGTCAGAACGATTACAATATAATGTTATTTACCCGCACGGTGAACACCGTAAAAACATAAACATAACTGGTATCACCACATCCGTAAGAGTCAGAACGATTACAATATAATGTTATTTACCCGCACTGTGAACACCGTAAAAACATAAACATAACTGGTATCACCGCATCCGTAAGAGTCAGAACGATTACAATATAATGTTATTTACCCGCACTGTGAACACCGTAAAAACATAAACATAACTGGTATCACCGCATCCGTAAGAGTCAGAACGATTACAATATAATGTTATTTACCCGCACGGTGAACACCGTAAAAACATAAACATAACTGGTATCACCGCATCCGTAAGAGTCAGAACGATTACAATATAATGTTATTTACCCGCACGGTGAACACCGTAAAAACATAAACATAACTGGTATCACCGCATCCGTAAGAGTCAGAACGATTACAATATAATGTTATTTACCCGCACGGTGAACACCGTAAAAACATAAACATAACTGGTATCACCACATCCGTAAGAGTCAGAACGATTACAATATAATGTTATTTACCCGCACGGTGAACACCGTAAAAACATAAACATAACTGGTATCACCGCATCCGTAAGAGTCAGAACGATTACAATATAATGTTATTTACCCGCACGGTGAACACCGTAAAAAACATAAACATAACTGGTATCACCGCATCCGTAAGAGTCAGAACGATTACAATATAATGTTATTTACCCGCACGGTGAACACCGTAAAAACATAAACATAACTGGTATCACCGCATCCGTAAGAGTCAGAACGATTACAATATAATGTTATTTACCCGCACGGTGAACACCGTAAAAAACATAAACATAACTGGTATCACCGCATCCGTAAGAGTCAGAACGATTACAATATAATGTTATTTACCCGCACGGTGAACACCGTAAAAACATAAACATAACTGGTATCACCGCATCCGTAAGAGTCAGAACGATTACAATATAATGTTATTTACCCGCACGGTGAACACCGTAAAAACATAAACATAACTGGTATCACCGCATCCGTAAGAGTCAGAACGATTACAATATAATGTTATTTACCCGCACGGTGAACACCGTAAAAAACATAAACATAACTGGTATCACCGCATCCGTAAGAGTCAGAACGATTACAATATAATGTTATTTACCCGCACGGTGAACACCGTAAAAAACATAAACATAACTGGTATCACCACATCCGTAAGAGTCAGAACGATTACAATATAATGTTATTTACCCGCACGGTGAACACCGTAAAAACATAAACATAACTGGTATCACCGCATCCGTAAGAGTCAGAACGATTACAATATAATGTTATTTACCCGCACGGTGAACACCGTAAAAAACATTTTTAAAAAATAAAAAAAGACTAGCAGCTCTAAAAGTATAAATAAAAAATAAATAAAATTATCAAAAACTGCAGCTCGTCCCACAAAAAATAAGCCCTCACTCCGCTACATCGACGGAAAAATAAAAAAAGTTCTGGTTCTGAATATACATAGTTGCGAACTTTTTAAAAAAAATTTCAAGGACAATTAGCGTGTGTTCTTCGGTGGGTGTCTTATGGGACGTGGTTTATCTCATGGGTGTGGCTAATGGGGCGTGGTTTTCTTCCCAGAATTTCTGCATCCAAATAAACAAACAAAAACGTCTGCACTAGTTTGGCTGACAACCACTTTGGTGGCCGGTATCTCTCTGGTTATCTGGTTTTTACAGGCAGGTGATGTCTCACTTTATCACTAGGGCGAGGTGATATGTGCTGACCACTACTGGCAGCGTAAATACCAGCGCAGATAGTGTCACACTGTAGATGGTGTGCTTCTTTTAGATGGTGCTCCACACAGCCCCCCTGTAGATAGGGCCACACACAGCCCCCCTGTAGATAGGGCCACACACAGCCTACTTGTAGATAGCGCCACACACAGCCCCCGTGTAGATGGCGCTCCACACTGCCCCCTGCAGATAGCGCCACACACAGCCCCCTGTAGATCGCGCCACAAACAGTCCTACTGTGGATAGCGCCACACACAACCCCCCTTGTAGAAAGCACCATACCCCCTTTTAGATTGCGCCACACACAGCCCTCCTGTAGATTGCGCCACACACAGCCCTCCAGTAGATTGCGCCACATACAGCCCTCCAGTAGATTGCGCCACATACAGCCCCCTTGTAGAGAGAGCCACACACATCACCTTGTGGATAATGCCACACACATCCCCTTGTAGATAGCACCACACCCCCCTTGTACATAGTGCCTCAAAGGGACGGCCAGAACGGTGTGCCATTGCACTGGGTGCATCACTCCAGCAGGTGGAAGGGGGCGCTGCGCTGGCTACCTTTCCCCTGCTAGTTTCAGAAGCGCCCGGGCCCGGCGACTCAGCATCCGCCTTTCCGCCCGTAGCAGCCATAGCGGCTACATCGGGCATGGGGACGCCCATGCTGCCAGTCGGGATGGGCCCCCCATGGCCGGCGGCACCGCTAGCAGCTGCTACGGCTGTAGCAACGCCACATTCAATAGTGTCTGCGTCATTAGTACACAGGTACTATTGAATACTATAGCAAAGCAGGAAGGTATCTCCCAGCTCTGCTATCTGCTAGCGCCACTGTGTGGCTGGGGATTCCGCTCCTGGATTGAGCGCTTGATGTCTCTGTCCATATATGGACAGTGACAACTCCTGAAGCGGAATCCCCGTCCACAGCGTTGCTGATGCGGTGACCGGGGATTCCACTTCAGTAGAGGCCCATGACGTCACTGTCCATAAATAGACAGTCATCAAGCGCTCCGTCCAGGAGCTGAATCTTCGGCCACAGGGGGATTCCGCTCTTTCAGGGAGCTACAGTAGCGCTATGTACAGGAAGGGGGGGGGGGGTTTCTATCATCTACAAGGGGGCTCTGTGGCACTATCTACAATGGGGCTGTGTGGCACTATCTACAGGAGAATCTGTGAGTGGTGGGCTGATTGTCATTTTACTGTGAGTGGGGGGCTAATGGTCATTTTACTGTGAGTGGGGGGCTGTTGGTCTTCAAGTGGTTTTCACCTCTGACCTCCAATTAAAGTTAATAGGAGGCAGAAAATACCTGTGGCGTTCGTTTGGAGCTTTTTTTGCCTACGTCTTTTCCGTTAGCTTCAACGGCTTAAAGAATCACGCAAAAAAAAAAGTCAAACAACGCTGTCAATTTAAAATCTGCCTTAAAATTCCTGAAGGAATTTTGAGGAAGATATTTTCTACCTTACAAAAAACGCTGTGTGAACATATTCTAAGTGTAGTGCTTGTTTTTAGCTGTTTTCTGTCTTTCTCGAAACAATTTTTGGTAGGGGTGCCCTGAGGAAATTTTATTTTTCCAGTGGTGCCTCGAGTCCGAAAAGGTTGGGAAACTCTGCACTAGGCTACAGGATCACGCCGGCCTACGCAAGGATCCCGTCGCGGAGCAGCTCAGTTCGTCTTGGGAACGGGGCCTAGAGGATTACAATTTTTTTGTGTTTGGGGCACTGTCTACATGGGGAGGTGGGTGGGCTGTATGGCACTGTCTACAAGGGGGAGGTGAGGGGCTGTATGGCACTGTCTACATGGGGGAGGTGGGGGGCTATATGGCATGATCTACAAGGGGGAGTTGCGGCTCTGTATGGCGCTGTCTACATGGGGGAGGTGGGGGGCGTTGTATGCCACGATCTACAAGGGGGAGGTGGGGGAATGAACAGCACTGTCTACAAGGGGGAGGTGGTGGGCTGTATGACACTGTCTACAAGGAGGGGTGGGCGATTATGGCACAGTCTACAGGGAGGCTGTATGGCACAGTCTACAGGGGGCACTATCTACAAGGGGGGCTGTGTGTGTGCCAGCCAGGGGAGGGGGGCATTATACTGTGTGGAGGCCACTAAGCGGACATTATTCTGTGTAAGGGCACTACAGGGGGAAATATACTGTGTATAGCACTTAGGGCGCAAAACACTGTGTGGGCAAAATTAGAGGATAAAATACTGTGTCCTTAAAGGGGTAATAATATATTATATTATTAAATATTATTATTATTTTTGGGGCGTGGCCAGCAAGCAGCATGGATAGTCGTATCTGAGCTGAGCTCCCGGGGACCGTAACCTCTCCTGCTGATTATCCTGTCATCCTGGCTGGTAAATCTTTTTACTGGGACCAGACAAACTCTGGGCATACCTCTCCCCCTCGCAGGCTACCCGGGGACATTCTTCGGTGACTTTGTTGGCCCTGCGGACGGAAACAGTGCACGACGGCCTGGTGTTCTGCTGCAGCCTGCACTCGACGCACTTCCACTTGATATTAACCCAGCCTAGGAGACAACGAAGGACTTGCATCCACTTGCATCGGAGGTACACTGTTTATGCCCGACATCTCTTGCTTCTCCCAGGTGTCTTTTGGTCCTCTCTGTCAGACTCCGTGGTCCTGGTTGCATGGGCTTCTGTTCCTCGTGGCGGCTGGTGGTTAATGACGGCCTGTCTGTGTCTGCAAGGCACGCATGGTGAAACATTCTTTATCTGTCTCCCCTGACAGCCGGTGAAGGTACAGAACTCAGGCTCAGTTGGGGACGACAGTTTTGATTTCTCTCAGGGGAGACCCTGAGATTCCATTGTTACCAGTATCTGGGTGGTGAGTTGCGGCCTAACGGAGCCATTTTGCATATATGCATGTTATACATCTATGTCACTGATTTGGCTCACCTGCTCACTATACATTCTGGGACTGCCTGCCTACCCGGTTCTTTGTCTATAGAGCTTACTTACCATATATAACTTCCTACCAGTGTGCCATACTCTGTTAAAAGGAGACTGTATCTGCTGCCTTACTTTTCCTGCTACACTATTGGTGGGGTGCGACCTACCTATTTCAGCTATACTGTGCACCATGCGTAAATCTAAACCTCAGTCTGCAGTGGATAAGCTAAAAGATTTTGCTCGTACTGATCAGGACGAAGATAATTCCTCTCCACGTAAAACGAGATCTACTCACCTCAAAAATAAAGAGGACGATGCCCGACCGAGTGGCGGCATGGATTCCGACACTGAGCCTAAACCTACGTTACGTCAGGTTTCATTGCAACTTCTATCGGCCATTGATGCTTGCAAAACTTCTTTAACAGGCCAGATTGATGAGATAAAACTTGATGTCAGTTTGCTCCGTCACAACATGCAGAACCTGAAAGGCTGTATGAGAGAGATGGAGGGGCGACTTTCTCAAGTAGAGGACAGGATTGGTCCTCTTGCTACTACCCTGGCTGCTACTACACGGAATGCGGATGCTTGTCAATCCAAAACTGATGACATTGAAAATAGACTGCGTCGTAATAATTTACGTATAATTGGCTTACCGGAAAAATCTGAGGGCAAAACTCCTGAACCGTTTATTGAACAATGGCTCAAGACTAACTTAGAGGCGCCAGCCTTTTCCCCTTGCTTTGTGGTTGAGAGGGCACATCGTGTTCCGGCTAAGCCGCCGCCTCAAGGTGCAGCCCCTCGGCAATTCCTGGTTGGGATTCTAAATTACAGAGATCGAGACACGTCTTTGCGTCAGTCCAGGTTGAAAGCTCCATTAAAATTCAACAATTCCACTATTTCCATATTCCCTGACTTTTCTGCAGACCTCCAGAAGCAGCGCGCCACCTTTATGGAGCTCAAAAGAAAGTTTAAGGAGTGAAACATTCCATACTCAATGGCATACCCTGCTCGTCTCCGAATTGCCTATGATGACAAAGTGGTCTTCTTGCATAGCCCGGCGAGAGAGTGGCTCCAGATGCATCCTCCGGTGGCTTGAGTGACTCTTCAGCATTCACCTGTGGGCCCTTCGAGAATGCTCCGTTGATCAGCCTGACATTCTTCACATGATGAACGTTACTGGGTGATATGTTGTATATTTTATGATGTTGTACCGTACCTTATGTCGCTATATCTACCATTGGCTATTCAGGTCAGTTGATCCAGAGGGGGATCTCTCTCCTTTCTATATATTGTTCTCATCTGATTCACTGGTAAAAAACAAACAAAAAGACCCAGAACATTTTTCTTATATGTTTACTGATGCCAGGATGGATGCCTGACCAAGACGTAGTCAAGTATTCCCCATTCTACCTTTTCTACCCCAAATGTCTGCCCTACCTATGGTTCTTGGTGGGGACATTTCTGGGTTATTTTCCTAGGTTACTTTGTTATGTTTGATTGTTGTTCATGTGTATGTCTATGCCACTGACTCTGATAACTCTGTCCATACCTTTTTCTGCTCATCCATTGTATGCTGCTGTACTGCCCAGGACTGGCAATTGATCCTCTCTAAAGTATTGATGACTGACGACGGGCCTCGGGGTTCCCTCATATTAGGCGATCCCGTCCCCACCTAATCTGTTTACAGGAGACTCACCTCATTAGTGAAAGATCTAGTTCTCTTAAGAAACCTTGGATACAATGGGCGTGCCACTCCTTTCACACTTTTTATTCTAGAGGGGTTTCCCTGCTGATACATCGCACTGTACGATGGAATCCAATACAGACGCGAAGAGACCCAGCTGGAGGTTTCGTTTTTGTTTATGCTGAAATAGACACTAAGCCATATGTTATTCTGTGTATATATAATCCACCACAGGCTAACACCTCCGTCCTTCAGGCAGCTATTGCTTTTGCACATCAAATTAGGTAATGTCTCCGGCTATAGACCGTTTCTCACAAGATCCCGCCCATAATTTAACACCCACTACTCCTTTGTGTCAGCTGATAGAAGGTTTGGGCTGGATTGATCTATGAAGACATTGTCACCCACAGGTTCTGGAATACACTTGTCATTCTCCTGGGAGACAGGCTCTCTCCAGGATTGATCTATGAAGACATTGTCACCCACAGGTTCTGGAATACACTTGTCATTCTCCTGGGAGACAGGCTCTCTCCAGGATTGATCTATGAAGACATTGTCACCCACAGGTTCTGGAATACACTTGTCATTCTCCTGGGAGACAGGCTCTCTCCAGGATTGGTCTATGAAGACATTGTCACCCACAGGTTCTGGAATACACTTGTCATTCTCCTGGGAGACAGGCTCTCTCCAGGATTGATCTATGAAGACATTGTCACCCACAGGTTCTGGAATACACTTGTCATTCTCCTGGGAGACAGGCTCTCTCCAGGATTGATCTATGAAGACATTGTCACCCACAGGTTCTGGAATACACTTGTCATTCTCCTGGGAGACAGACTCTCTCCAGGATTGATCTATGAAGACATTGTCACCCACAGGTTCTGGAATACACTTGTCATTCTCCTGGGAGACAGGCTCTCTCCAGGATTGATCTATGAAGACATGGTCACCCACAGGTTCTGGAATACACTTGTCATTCTCCTGGGAGACAGGCTCTCTCCAGGATTGATCTATGAAGACATTGTCACCCACAGGTTCTGGAATACACTTGTCATTCTCCTGGGAGACAGACTCTCTCCAGGATTGATCTATGAAGACATTGTCACCCACAGGTTCTGGAATACACTTGTCATTCTCCTGGGAGACAGGCTCTCTCCAGGATTGATCTATGAAGACATTGTCACCCACAGGTTCTGGAATACACTTGTCATTCTCCTGGGAGACAGGCTCTCTCCAGGATTGATCTATGAAGACATTGTCACCCACAGGTTCTGGAATACACTTGTCATTCTCCTGGGAGACAGGCTCTCTCCAGGATTGATCTATGAAGACATTGTCACCCACAGGTTCTGGAATACACTTGTCATTCTCCTGGGAGACAGACTCTCTCCAGGATTGATCTATGAAGACATTGTCACCCACAGGTTCTGGAATACACTTGTCATTCTCCTGGGAGACAGGCTCTCTCCAGGATTGATCTATGAAGACATTGTCACCCACAGGTTCTGGAATACACTTGTCATTCTCCTGGGAGACAGGCTCTCTCCAGGATTGATCTATGAAGACATTGTCACCCACAGGTTCTGGAATACACTTGTCATTCTCCTGGGAGACAGGCTCTCTCCAGGATTGATCTATGAAGACATTGTCACCCACAGGTTCTGGAATACACTTGTCATTCTCCCGGGAGACAGGCTCTCTCCAGGATTGATCTATGAAGACATTGTCACCCACAGGTTCTGGAATACACTTGTCATTCTCCTGGGAGACAGGCTCTCTCCAGGATTGATCTATGAAGACATTGTCACCCACAGGTTCTGGAATACACTTGTCATTCTCCTGGGAGACAGGCTCTCTCCAGGATTGATCTATGAAGACATTGTCACCCACAGGTTCTGGAATACACTTGTCATTCTCCTGGGAGACAGGCTCTCTCCAGGATTGATCTATGAAGACATTGTCACCCACAGGTTCTGGAATACACTTGTCATTCTCCTGGGAGACAGGCTCTCTCCAGGATTGATCTATGAAGACATTGTCACCCACAGGTTCTGGAATACACTTGTCATTCTCCCGGGAGACAGGCTCTCTCCAGGATTGATCTATGAAGACATTGTCACCCACAGGTTCTGGAATACACTTGTCATTCTCCCGGGAGACAGGCTCTCTCCAGGATTGATCTATGAAGACATTGTCACCCACAGGTTCTGGAATACACTTGTCATTCTCCTGGGAGACAGGCTCTCTCCAGGATTGATCTATGAAGACATTGTCACCCACAGGTTCTGGAATACACTTGTCATTCTCCCGGGAGACAGGCTCTCTCCAGGATTGTCTATGAAGACATTGTCACCCACAGGTTCTGGAATACACTTGTCATTCTCCCGGGAGACAGGCTCTCTCCAGGATTGATCTATGAAGACATTGTCACCCACAGGTTCTGGAATACACTTGTCATTCTCCTGGGAGACAGACTCTCTCCAGGATTGATCTATGAAGACATTGTCACCCACAGGTTCTGGAATACACTTGTCATTCTCCTGGGAGACAGGCTCTCTCCAGGATTGATCTATGAAGACATTGTCACCCACAGGTTCTGGAATACACTTGTCATTCTCCTGGGAGACAGGCTCTCTCCAGGATTGATCTATGAAGACATTGTCACCCACAGGTTCTGGAATACACTTGTCATTCTCCTGGGAGACAGACTCTCTCCAGGATTGATCTATGAAGACATTGTCACCCACAGGTTCTGGAATACACTTGTCATTCTCCTGGGAGACAGGCTCTCTCCAGGATTGATCTATGAAGACATTGTCACCCACAGGTTCTGGAATACACTTGTCATTCTCCTGGGAGACAGGCTCTCTCCAGGATTGATCTATGAAGACATTGTCACCCACAGGTTCTGGAATACACTTGTCATTCTCCTGGGAGACAGGCTCTCTCCAGGATTGATCTATGAAGACATTGTCACCCACAGGTTCTGGAATACACTTGTCATTCTCCTGGGGGACAGGCTCTCTACAGGATTGATCTATGAAGACATTGTCACCCACAGGTTCTGGAATACACTTGTCATTCTCCTGGGAGACAGGCTCTTTCCAGGATTGATCTATGAAGACATTGTCACCCACAGGTTCTGGAATACACTTGTCATTCTCCTGGGAGACAGGCTCTCTCCAGGATTGATCTATGAAGACATTGTCACCCACAGGTTCTGGAATACACTTGTCATTCTCCTGGGAGACAGGCTCTCTCCAGGATTGATCTATGAAGACATTGTCACCCACAGGTTCTGGAATACACTTGTCATTCTCCTGGGAGACAGGCTCTCTCCAGGATTGATCTATGAAGACATTGTCACCCACAGGTTCTGGAATACACTTGTCATTCTCCTGGGAGACAGGCTCTCTCCAGGATTGATTATGTTTTTGGTTCTCCTGCTTTATGTGTCCTCCATATCACTCTCTTCCAGGGGGATTTCGGACCACAGTGCGATACTGGTCAGGTTGGTTACATTTCACTCGTTTATATAAACATGTGCTTCACCTTAAGACGAAGTGCAAATTGTTTTATTACACGTCAATATTATTTTGAGATGGAGAATCAATCCAGTCAGTTATTGGCCCACTTAATTAGACACAATAACACTTCCAATTCAGGATAATGAGGGTGGTCTATTAACAGAGGGGGATGCCATTGCTACCAGATTTAGAAAGGACTATACCATTTTATATAGTTCCACCTCTAATCATACCATCGCAGACGTTGTAGTTTATCTGAGTGATCTGACTTTTCCTACTCTCTCTTCATCGCAGGTTACATTGCTTGACTCCCCTATGATGATGGCGGAACTTCAAGAGGCTATTTGGGAAATGTCTCTCCATAAATCCCCAGGTCCTGATGGGCTCCCTATTGAAGGTTATAGGAGGTATCGGGAACATATGGGCCCCATGTTGTTAGATACTCTTAACCAGGCTTTACTCAGCCACTCACTTCCCTCTACATTTGATGATGCTTCTATTATTGTGCTACTGAAGCCGGATAAAGACCCTGTTGATTGAGGTTCTTATAGACCAATTTCCCTAGTTAACGTGGACTATAAAATCCTACCTAAGATCCTGGCAAAGCGACTGAATCAAGTTGTTCTAACAATTATTCACCCTGACCAAACTGAATTCATGCGCGGTAAATCTACATCTATAAACATTACACGTGTACAGACACTTATGCAGATGGCTAGAATGCGTCATTTGCCTTGGGCTGTCACTTCATTAGATACTATGAAGGCGTTCGACTCTGTTGAGTGCTCCTTCCTTCTGGCCGGCCTTCACAGCTTTGCTCCTACATTTATCTCATGGATCCAACTTCTCTATAAATCCCCTATGGCTATTGTGGTGGTCAATGGCATCCCCTCTGATTCTTCTCCTCTGGCACGGGGTACGCGGCAGGGATGTCCCCTCTCACCGCTTTTATTTGCTATTGCCATTGAAGCTATAGCTATTAGATTGAGATCCACCCCTATGGTAACTGGTGTGCAGTGGGAGGGAGGGTCTGCTGTGGTGGGCCTGTACGCTGACGAGAAGGTCCTTTTCCTGCGCAGCCCTCATGAGTCTTTTGGTCACGCTGTCCGCTTGTTAGATGCCTTTTTGCCATTTTCTGGGCTTAGGGTTAATTGGCAGAAGTGCCCCATTTCCTACATAAGGGGATCGGCGCTGTAATGTCGGTGACAGTAATGCTTTATATTTAGAAAAACGTTCTATATTTACCACGTTAGGAGCGATTTTACATTTATGCTAATGAGGTTGTTAATGCCCAAGTGGGCGTGTTTTTACTTTAGACCAAGTGGGCGTTGTACAGAGGAGTGTATCACGCTGACCAATCACTGACCAATCAGCGTCATGCACTCCTCTCCATTCATTTAGTCAGTGCATAGTGACACTGCGTTGTTCACGATCTGCTGTCTTATACTGACACATTAACGTCACTGAAGTGTTTAGACAGTGAATAGACATTCCTTCCAGCCAGGACGCGATGTCTATTCACAATCCCGACACTTCGGTAACGTTTACAGCAGAGCAAAGCGTAATCTCCCTGTAACCGGTCATTAACAGCGAGATCTCGCGAGATTACACTTTGCTCTGCTGTAAGTACCACAGAAACGTTAGTGAAGTGTCGGGATTGTGAATAGACATGGCGTCCTGGCTGGAAGGAATGTCTATTCACTGTCTAAACACTACAGTAACGTTAATGTGTCAGTGACTGAGCCCAGGCTAAGTGTAGAATCCCCAGTCAGAGGGTTGCCGACGCTCTGGCCGGGTATTCCGCTCCCGGAGGAGTGAATGGCAGAGCAGGGAGCGGAGAGTTTCCTGCTCCGCCACAGTATTCAGTAGTACCTGCGTCCTGAGGATGCAAATACAATTGAAAATGGCCGGGACAGTTATTTGCCGGGACTGTCTCTGTAAATTTGGGACAGTCCCGGCAAATTCAGGACTGTTGGCAACTATGAGAATATGGCGACACTAAATAACATTGTTTTCTAACAAAAAGTTATTTCTATGTAAATATCGCACATCATGAAAAAAAACATAGAAATTTGGTATCGTCCGGCAGAATGTAATCCTCGCACCGCGGGACCGGCAGAAAAATAAACAAGAAATAGATCTGAGGGAACAACTAAACCCGTCCTGGTGATTAAGGGGTTAACCTGCGGTGCGGATTATAGACACGCAGGATATCGCATTTATACCGCGGATTCGCTGCGCATTTGTTGCAGAATTTCCCCATTAAGTGCAATGGAAAGTCAAGTTCCGCAACAACCGCCATTGTTCCCAGAATCCTCTGCGGCTCCACCGCGTGTTCACAGCAACGCTGCAGGTTACACAGATATAAAAAAGAAGGCGTCATGTGACCCCTGCAGCCAATCACAGGCCGGAGAGGTCACATGTCATTATAGGGGTCACCTGGACACAGCCGGAAGAGCAGGGACGTGTTGCTATGGTAACGCTGGGAGAGGTGGGGATCGGCCTTGTTGTATTTCCGGAGTAGATTTTCGGGGGGATTATACGTCCACCATTTGGGGTGAATATTCGGGTGATTTCCGTGCGTGTTGTGGGTCGTATTCACTACGTGTGAACATTCCCTTAAACCGCACGGTGAACGACATTAACAAGAAACGTATAAAAGTCAGTGAATAAGTTGTATGTCCCGAATATTATGTCATTACAAAACACGACTCGTCCCACAAACCACCCGACCACTACAAAGACCAGAACTAAGCACTTACCCCAAAGAGTCCGGCACTGGAGGGGTTAAATCCGGGCTAGGAGTCCAGTGGGCGGGGTCACTCAATGATTGACAACAGAGAGAACACCCGACCAGCGCTGCTCTTTACCTCATCACGTAACAGCGGAAGGACCTGTGATGACGTCACCACCAAGTGACAGGAAAAGGCGGAGCCTATTAGTGGAGAGAGGCGGAGGTGGAAGGACCTGGGATATCAAGGTCACGTGACCGCGGCATCAGGGGCGGGGAGCTTAGACGTTTGAGCGATATATGAAGGACCTGTGTGATGATCAAGTGACATGAGGGGTCCTGAGCATCATATATCGGTCATAACAGTGCAAAATATAATGTGTTGTGGTAAAAGGACCTGTGATGACATCACCACCACGTGACTGGGACGGGTGGAGCTTATCATTTGAGAAAAGTGGTGGAGGAAAGACCTATGAAGCTGATCACGTGACATGTGGGGGGCGGAGCTCTGTGAGTGGTCCGGTCTCCTGTGCTATGTTGAGAAGCGTTCATGATTACGTCACATGAGGGGTGGGGCTATGCCTCCTCTCCAGTTATAAGCTCCGCCTCTCTTCTCCCGGTCACATGGTGGTGACGTCATTACTGGTCCTTCAGCTGTTGCCGTGTATGATGTAGAGAGCAGCGCTGGTCGGGTGTACGTGACTTCCGGTCACCGCTGTTGTTTAGTGTTCTCTCTGTTATCAGTCAGGAGATTTCCCATGATGCAGTAGTAAGGTTACATGAGGTCATTTCTGTCCGGTTTTGGTGCGTTTTTGTCTGGCACAGTGTTGGTAATTATTATTATTTATTTTAAGTGGTGTAAATATAAAATACAGGAGGGATTAACCCCTTGGTGACATCAGATCTATAGTATTATGCTGTACGTGCGCCGTCACACTAGAAGGAGCGGAGCCTGCACCGTACACGACTACTGACAGCCGCCGGCAACCGCCAAGATCAGAGACTGCGCAATCCTGGCCGCTTAACCCCTCGTGATTAATAGCGATGGCGGCGTCTGATCAGTTAGAGATCGCGGCTTCCTCTGTCCTCCGGAGAAACTGCGCGATGCCGACCGGTTATATAAAACCCCTCACACCGCGCAATTACCGGAAATATAAACCCCCTCACACTGCGCAATCACCGGAAATATAAACCCCCCCACACCGCGCAATAACCGGAAATATAAACCCCCTCACACTGCGCAATCACCGGAAATATAACCCCCCACACCGCGCAATCACCTGAAATATAAACCCCCCACACCACGCAATCACCGGAAATATAAACCCCCCACACCACGCAATCACCGGAAATATAAACCCCCCACACCGCGCAATCACCAGAAATATAAACCCCTCACACCGCGCAATCACCGGAAATATAAAACCCCTCACACCGCGCAATCACCGGAAATATAAACCCCTCACACCGCGCAATCACCGGAAATATAAAACCCCTCACACCGCGCAATCACCGGAAATATAAAACCCCCTCACACCGCGCAATCACCGGAAATATAAAACCCCTCACACCGCGCAATCACCGGAAATATAAACCCCTCACACCGCGCAATCACCGGAAATATAAAACCCCTCACACCGCGCAATCACCGGAAATATAAACCTCACACCGCACAATCACCGGAAATATAAACCCCTCACAACGCGCAATCACTGGAAATATAAACCCCCCACACCGCGCAATCACCGGAAATATAAACCCCCCACACCGCACAATCACCGGAAATATAAACCCCTCACACCGCGCAATCACCGGAAATATAAACCCCCCACACCGCGCAATCACCGGAAATATAAACCCCTCACACCGCGCAATCACCGGAAATATAAAACCCCCCACACCGCGCAATCACCAGAAATATAAACCCCTCACACCGCGCAATCACCGGAAATATAAAACCCCTCACACCGCGCAATCACCGGAAATATAAACCCCTCACACCGCGCAATCACCGGAAATATAAAACCCCTCACACCGCGCAATCACCGGAAATATAAAACCCCTCACACCGCGCAATCACCGGAAATATAAACCCCTCACACCGCGCAATCACCGGAAATATAAAACCCCTCACACCGCGCAATCACCGGAAATATAAACCCCTCACACCGCGCAATCACCGGAAATATAAACCCCTCACACCGCTCAATCACCGGAAATATAAACCCCTCACACCGCGCAATCACCGCAAATATAAACTCCCTCACACCGTGCAATCACCGGAAATATAAACCCCTCACACCGCGCAATCACCGGAAATATAAACCCCTCACACCGCGCAATCACCGGAAATATAAAACCCCTCACACCGGGCAATCACCGGAAATATAAACCCCTGATACCGCGCAATCACCAGAAATATAAAACACCTCACACCGCGCAATCACCGGAGATATAAACCCCTCACACCGCGCAATCACCGGAAATATAAACCCCTCACACCGCGCAATCACCGGAAATATAAACCCCTCACACCGCGCAATCACCGGAAATATAAAACCCCTCACACCGCGCAATCACCGGAAATATAAACCTCACACCACGCAATCACCGGAAATATAAAACCCCTCACACCGCGCAATCACCGGAAATATAAACCCCTCACACCGCGCAATCACCGGAAATATAAAACACCTCACACCGCGCAATCACCGGAAATATAAACCCCCTCACACCGCGCAATCACCAGAAATATAAAACCCCTCACACCGCGCAATCACCGGAACTATAAACCCCTCACAACGCGCAATCACTGGAAATATAAACCCCCCACACCGCGCAATCACCGGAAATATAAACCCCCCACACCGCACAATCACCGGAAATATAAACCCCTCACACCGCGCAATCACCGGAAATATAAACCCCCCACACCGCGCAATCACCGGAAATATAAACCCCTCACACCGCGCAATCACCGGAAATATAAAACCCCCTCACACCTCGCAATCACCGGAAATATAAACCTCACACCGCACAATCACCGGAAATATAAACCCCCCACACTGCGCAATCACCGGAAATATAAACCCCCTCACACCGCGCAATCACCGGAAATATAAACCCCCTCACACCGCGCAATCACCGGAAATATAAACCCCTCACACCGCGCAATCACCGGAAATATAAACCCCTCACACCGCGCAATCACCGGAAATATAAACCCCTCACACCGCGCAATCACCGGAAATATAAAACTCCTCACACCGCGCAATCACCGGAAATATAAACCCCCCCACACCGCGCAATCACCGGAAATATAAACCCCCCCACACCGCGCAATCACCGGAAATATAAACCCCCTCACACCGCGCAATCACCGGAAATATAAACCCCTCACACCGCGCAATCACCGGAAATATAAACCCCTCACACCGCGCAATCACCGGAAATATAAACCCCTCACACCGCGCAATCACCGGAAATATAAAACTCCTCACACCGCGCAATCACCGGAAATATAAACCCCCTCACACCGCGCAATCACCGGAAATATAAAACCCCTCACACCGCGCAATCACCGGAAATATAAACCCCCTCACACCGCGCAATCACCGGAAATATAAACCCCGCACACCGCGCAATCACCGGAAATATAAACCCCCCACACCGCGCAATCACCGGAAATATAAACCCCTCACACCGCGCAATCACCGGAAATATAAACCCCCCCCACACCGCGCAATCACCGGAAATATAAACCGCTCACACCGCGCAATCACCGGAAATATAAACCGCCTCACACCGCACAATCATCAGAAATATAAACCCCCCCACACCGCGCAATCACCGGAAATATAAACCCCTCACACCGCGCAATCACCGGAAATATAAAACCCCTCACACCGCGCAATCACCGGAAATATAAACCCCTCACACCGCGCAATCACCGGAAATATAAAACCCCTCACACCGCGCAATCATCGGAAATATAAACCACTCACACCGCGCAATCACCGGAAATATAAAACCCCTCACACCGCGCAATCACCGGAAATATAAACCCCCCCACACCGTGCAATCACCGGAAATATAAAACCCCTCACACCGCGCAATCACCGGAAATATAAACCCCCCCCCCCACACCGCGCAATCACCGGAAATATAAACCCCTCACACTGCGCAATCACCGGAAATATAAACCCCTCACACCGCGCAATCACCGGAAATATAAAACCCCTCACACCGCGCAATCACCGGAAATATAAACCCCTCACACCGCGCAATCACCGGAAATATAAACTCCTCACACCGCGCAATCACCGGAAATATAAACCCCTCACACCGCGCAATCACTGGAAATATAAACCCCCCACACCGCGCAATCACCGGAAATATAAAACCCCTCACACCGCGCAATCACCGGAAATATAAAACCCCTCACACCGCGCAATCACCGGAAATATAAACCCTTCACACCCCGCAATCACCGGAAATATAAACCCCCCCCCCCCTCACACCGCGCAATCACCGGAAATATAAACCCCCCCCCTCACACCGCGCAATCACCGGAAATATAAAACCCCTCACACCGCGCAATCACCGGAAATATAAACCCCTCACACCGCGCAATCACCGGAAATATAAAACCCCTCACACCGCGCAATCACCGGAAATAAAAACCCCTCACACCGCGCAATCACCCGAAATATAAAACCCCCCACACCACGCAATCAATGGAAATATAAACCCCTCACACTGCGCAAACACCGGAAATATAAACCCTCACACCTCGCAATCACCGGAAATATAAACCCCTCACACCGCGCAATCACCGGAAATATAAAACCCCCCACACCGCGCAATCACCGGAAATATAATCCCCTCCACACCGCGCAATCACCGGAAATATAAAACCCCCCCACACCGTGCAATCCCCGGAAATATAAAACACCTCACACCGCGCAATCACCGGAAATATAAACCCCTCACACCGCGCAATCACCGGAAATATAAACCCCTCACACCGCGCAATCACCGGAAATATAAACCCCCCACACCGCGCAATCACCTGAAATATAAACCCCCTCACACCGCGCAATCACCGGAAATATAAACCCCCCACACCGCGCAATCACGGAAATATAAACCCCCCACACCGCGCAATCACGGAAATATAAACCCCTCACACCGCGCAATCACCGGAAATATAAACCCCCCACACCGCACAATCACCGGAAATATAACACCCCTCACACCGCGCAATCACCGGAAATATAAACCCCTCACACCGCGCAATCACCGGGAATATAAACCCCTCACACCGCGCAATCACCGGAAATATAAAACCCCTCACACCGCGCAATCACCGGAAATATAAACCCCCCACACCGCGCAATCACCGGAAATATAAACCCCCCCCACACCGCGCAATCACCGGAAATATAAACCCCCTCACACCGCGCAATCACCGGAAATATAAACCCCCCACACCGCGCAATCACCGGAAATATAAACCCCCTCACACCGCGCAATCACCGGAAATATAAAACCCCTCACACCGCGCAATCACCGGAAATATAAACCCCTCACACCGCGCAATCACCGGAAATATAAAACCCCTCACACCGCGCAATCACCGGAAATATAAACCCCTCACACCGCGCAATCACCGGAAATATAAAACCCCCTCACACCGCGCAATCACCGGAAATATAAACCCCTCACACCGCGCAATCACCGGAAATATAAAACCCCCTCACACCGCGCAATCACCGGAAATATAAAACCCTCCACACCGCGCAATCACCGGAGATATAAAACCCTCCACACCGCGCAATCACCGGAAATATAATCCCCCCACACCGCGCAATCACCGGAAATATAAAAACCCCCACACCGCGCAATCACCGGAAATATAAAACCCATCACACAGCGCAATCACCGGAAATATAAACCCCTCACACCGCGCAATCACCGGAAATATAAATCCCCTCACACCGTGCAATCACCGGAAATATAAACCCCTCACACCGCGCAATCACCGGGAATATAAACCCCCTCACACCGCGCAATCACCGGAAATATAAATCCCCTCACACCGTGCAATCACCGGAAATATAAACCCCTCACACCGCGCAATCACCGGAAATATAAACCCCTCACACCGCGCAATCACCGGAAATATAAACCCCCTCACACCGCGCAATCACCGGAAATATAAACCCCCTCTCACCGCGCAATCACCGGAAATATAAACCCCTTCACACCGCGCAATCACCGGAAATATAAACCCCCCCACACCGCGCAATCACCGGAAATATAAACCCCTCACACCGTGCAATCACCGGAAATATAACCCCCTCACACCGCGCAATCACCGGAAATATAAACCCCTCACACCGCGCAATCACCGGAAATATAAAACACCTCACACCGAGCAATCACCGGAAATATAAACCCCCTCACACCGAGCAATCACCGGAAATATAAAACCCCTCACACCGCGCAATCACCGGAAATATAAACCCCCCACACCGCGCAATCACCGGAAATATAAAACACCTCACACCGCGCAATGACCGGAAATATAAACCCCCTCACACCGAGCAATCACCGGAAATATAAAACCCCTCACACCGCGCAATCACCGGAAATATAAACCCCCCACACCGCGCAATCACCGAAAATATAAAACCCTCACACCGCGCAATCACCGGAAATATAAAACCCCTCACACCGCACAATTAACGGAAATATAAGCCCCTCACACCGCACAATCACCGGAAATATAAACCCCTCACACCGCGCAATCACCGGAAATATAAACCCCTCACACCGCGCAATCACCGGAAATATAAGCCCCTCACACCGCGCAATCACCGGAAATATAAACCCCTCACACCGCACAATCACCGGAAATATAAAACCCCTCACACCACGCAATCACCGGAAATATAAACCCCTCACACCGTGCAATCACCGGAAATATAAACCCCTCACACCGCGCAATCACCGGAAATATAAACTCCTCACACCGCGCAATCACCGGAAATATAAACCCCTCACACCGCACAATCACCGGAAATATAAACCCCTCACACCGCGCAATCACCGGAAATATAAAACCCCTCACACCGCGCAATCACCGGAAATATAAACCCCTCACACCGCGCAATCACCGGAAATATAACCCCTCACACCGCGCAATCACCGGAAATATAAAACCCCTCACACCGCGCAATCACCGGAAATATAAACCCCTCACACCGCGCAATCACCGGAAATATAACCCCCCCCACACCGTGCAATCACCGGAAATATAAACCCCCCCACACCGCGCAATCCCCGGAAATATAAAAGCCCTCACACCGCGCAATCACCGGAAATATAAACCCCCCCCACACCGCGCAATCACCGGAAATATAAAACCCCTCACACCGCGCAATCACCGGAAATATAAAAGCCCTCACACCGCGCAATCACCGGAAATATAAACCCCCCCACACCGCGCAATCCCCGGAAATATAAACCCCCCCACACCGCGCAATCACCGGAAATATAAACCCCCCCCACACCGCACAATCACCGGAAATATAAACCCCTCACACTGCGCAATCACCGGAAATATAAACCCCTCACACCGCGCAATCACCGGAAATATAAACCCCTCACACCGCGCAATCACCGGAAATATAAAACCCCTCACACCGCGCAATCACCGGAAATATAAAACCCCCACACCGCGCAATCACCGGAAATATAAACCCCCTCACACCGCGCAATCACCGGAAATATAAACCCCTCACACCGCGCAATCACCGGAAATATAAACCCCCTCACACCGCGCAATCAACGGAAATATAAAACCCCTCACACCGCGCAATCACCGGAAATATAAACCCCCCACACCGCGCAATCACCGGAAATATAAAACCCCTCACACCGCGCAATCACCGGAAATATAAACCCCCCACACCGCGCAATCACCGGAAATATAAAACCCTCACACCGCGCAATCACCGGAAATATAAACCCCCTCACACCGCACAATCACCGGAAATATAAAACCCCCCCACACCGCGCAATCACCGGAAATATAAACCCCTCACACCGCGCAATCACCGGAAATATAAACCCCCTCACACCGCGCAATCACCGGAAATATAAACCCCCCTCACACCGCGCAATCACCGGAAATATAAAACCCCTCACACCGCGCAATCACCGGAAATATAAAACCCCTCACACCGCGCAATCACCGAAAATATAAAACCTGTCACACCGCGCAATCACCGGAAATATAAACCCCTCACACCGCACAATAACCAGAAATATAAACCCCTCACACCGCGCAATCACCGGAAATATAAACCCCCTCACACCGCGCAATCACCGGAAATATAAACCCCTCACACCGCGCAATCACCGGAAATATAAACCCCCCCCACACCGCACAATCACCGGAAATATAAAACCCCTCACACCGCGCAATCACCGGAAATATAAACCCCTCACACCGCGCCATCACCGGAAATATAAACCCCCCCACACCGCGCAATCACCCGAAATATAAACCCCTCACACCGCGCAATCACCGGAAATATAAACCCCTCACACCGCGCAATCACCGGAAATATAAAACCCCTCACACCGCGCAATCACCTGAAATATAAAACCCCCCACACCGCGCAATCACCGGAAATATAAAACCCCCCACACCGCGCAATCACCGGAAATATAAAACCCCTCACACCGCGCAATCACCGGAAATATAAAACCCCCCACACCGCGCAATCACCGGAAATATAAACCCCTCACACCGCGCAATCACCGGAAATATAAACCCCTCACACCGCGCAATCACCGGAAATATAAAACCCCCCACACCGCGCAATCACCGGAAATATAAAACCCCTCACACCGCGCAATTACCGGAAATATAAAACCCCTCACACCGTGCAATCACCGGAAATATAAACCCCTCACACCGCGCAATCACCGGAAATATAAACCCCTCACACCGCGCAATCACCGGAAATATAAAACCCCTCACACCGCGCAATCATCGGAAATATAAACCCCCTCATACCGCGCAATCACCGGAAATATAAACCCCTCACACCGCGCAATCACCGGAAATATAAAACCCCTCACACCGTGCAATCACCGGAAATATAAAACCCCTCCACACCGCGCAATCACCGGAAATATAAACCCCCCCCCCCACACTGCGCAATCACCGGAAATATAAACCCCTCACACCGTGCAATCACCGGAAATATAAACCACCTCACACCGCACAATCACCGGAAATATAACACCCCTCACACCGCGCAATCACCGGAAATATAAACCCCTCACACCGCGCAATCACCGGAAATATAAGCCCCTCACACCGCGCAATCACCGGAAATATAAACCCCTCACACCGCGCAATCACCGGAAATATAAACCCCTCACACCGCACAATAACCAGAAATATAAACCCCTCACACCGCGCAATCACCGGAAATATAAACCCCCTCACACCGCGCAATCACCGGAAATATAAACCCCTCACACCGCGCAATCACCGGAAATATAAACCCCCCCACACCGCACAATCACCGGAAATATAAAACCCCTCACACCGCGCAATCACCGGAAATATAAACCCCTCACACCGCGCCATCACCGGAAATATAAACCCCCCCACACCGCGCAATCACCCGAAATATAAACCCCTCACACCGCGCAATCACCGGAAATATAAACCCCTCACACCGCGCAATCACCGGAAATATAAAACCCCTCACACCGCGCAATCACCTGAAATATAAAACACCCCACACCGCGCAATCACCGGAAATATAAACCCCTCACACCGCGCAATCACCGGAAATATAAAACCCCTCACACCGTGCAATTACCGGAAATATAAACCCCTCACACCGCGCAATCAGCGGAAATATAAACCCCTCACACCGCGCAATCACCGGAAATATAAAACCCTCCACACCGCGCAATCACCGGAAATATAAAACACCTCACACCGCGCAATCACCGGAAATATAAACCCCTCACACCGTGCAATCACCGGAAATATAAACCCCTCACACCGCGCAATCACCGGGAATATAAACCCCTCACACCACGCAATCACCGGAAATATAAACCCCTCCACACCGCGCAATCACCGGAAATATAAACCCCCTCACACCGCGCAATCACCGGAAATATAACCCCCCCACACCGCGCAATCACCGGAAATATAAAACCCCTCACACCGCGCAATCACCGGGAATATAAACCCCTCACACCGCGCAATCACCGGAAATATAAACCCCCCACACCGCGCAATCACCGGAAATATAAAACCCCCCACACCGCGCAATCACCGGAAATATAAAACCCCCACACTGCGCAATCACCGGAAATATAAACCCCCCCCACACCGCGCAATCACCGGAAATATAAACCCCTCACACCGCGCAATCAGCGGAAATATAAACCCCTCACACCGTGCAATCACCGGAAATATAAACCCCCCCACACCGCGCAATCACCAGAAATATAAACCCCCTCACACCGCGCAATCACCGGAAATATAAACCCCCCACACCGCGCAATCACCGGAAATATAAACCCCTCACACCGCGCAATCATCAGAAATATAAAACCCCTCACACCGTGCAATCACCGGAAATATAAACCCCCTCACACCGCGCAATCACCGGAAATATAAAACCCCTCACACCGCGCAATCACCGGAAATATAAAACCCCTCACACCGCGCAATCACCGGAAATATAAAACCCCTCACACCGCGCAATCACCGGAAATATAAAACCCCCCACACCGCGCAATCACCGGAAATATAAAACCCCTCACACCGCGCAATCACCGGAAATATAAACCCCCCCACACCGCGCAATCACCGGAAATATAAACCCCTCACACCGCGCAATCACCGGAAATATAAAACCCCCCACACCGCGCAATCACCGGAAATATAACCCCCCCCCACACCGCGTAATCACCGGAAATATAAACCCCCTCACACCGCGCAATCACCGGAAATATAAACCCCTCACACCGCGCAATCACCGGAAATATAAAACCCCTCACACCGCGCAATCACCGGAAATATAAACCCCTCACACCGCGCAATCACCGGAAATATAAAACCCCTCACACCGTGCAATCACCGGAAATATAAACACCCCCCCCCCCCACACCGCGCAATCACCGGAAATATAAAACCCCTCACACCGCGCAATCACCGGAAATATAAAACCACTCACACCGCGCAATCACCGGAAATATAAACCCCCCCCACACCGCGCAATCACCGGAAATATAAACCCCCCACACCGCGCAATCACCGGAAATATAAACCCCTCACACCGCGCAATCACCGGAAATATAAAACCCCCCACACCGCGCAATCACCGGAAATATAAACCCCTCACACCGCGCAATCACCGGAAATATAAACCCCTCACACCGCGCAATCACCGGAAATATAAAACCCCCCACACCGCGCAATCACCGGAAATATAAACCCCTCACACCGCGCAATCACTGGAAATATAAAACCTCTCACACCGCGCAATCAATGGAAATATAAACCCCTCACACCGCGCAATCACCGGAAATATAAAACCCCTCACACCGCGCAATCACCGGAAATATAAACCCCTCACACCGTGCAATCACCGGAAATATAAAACCCCCCCCCACACCGCGCAATCACCGGAAATATAAACCCCTCACACCCCCAATCACCGGAAATATAAAACCCCTCACACCGCGCAATCACCGGAACTATAAACCCCCCCCCCCCACACTGCGCAATCACCGGAAATATAAAACCCCTCACACCGCGCAATCACCGGAAATATAAACCCCCCACACCGCGCAATCACCGGAAATATAAAACACCTCACACCGCGCAATCACCGCAAATATAAAATCCCCCACACCCCGCAATCACCGGAAATATAAACCCCTCACACCGCGCAATCACCGGAAATATAAACCCCCTCACACCGCGCAATCACCGGAAATATAAACCCCTCACACCGCGCAATCACCTGAAATATAAAACCCCTTACACCGCTCAATCACCGGAAATATAAAACCCTCACACCGCGCAATCACCGGAATTATAAAACCCCTCACACCGCGCAATCACCGGAAATATAAACCCCTCACACCGCGCAATCACCGGAAATATAAACCCCTCACACCGCGCAATCACCGGAAATATAAAACCCCCACACCACGCTATCACCGGAAATATAAAACCCCTCACACCGTGCAATCACCGGAAATATAAACCCCTCACACCGCGCAATCACCGGAAATATAAACCCCCCCACACCGTGCAATCACCGGAAATATAAAACCCCTCACACCGCACAATCACCGGAAATATAAACCCCTCACACCGCACAATCCCCGGAAATATAAAACCCCCACACCGCGCAATCACCGGAAATATAAACCCCCCACACCGCGCAATCACCGGAAATATAAAACCCCTCACACCGCGAATCACCGGAAATATAAAACCCCTCAAACCGCGCAATCACCGGAAATATAAAACCCCTCACACCGCGCAATCACCGGAAATATAACCCCCCCCCACACCGCGTAATCACCGGAAATATAAACCCCTTCACACCGCGAATCACCGGAAATATAAAACCCCTCACACCGCGCAATCACCGGAAATATAAAACCCCTCACACCGCGCAATCACCGGAAATATAAACCCCTCATACCGCGCAATCACCGGAAATAAAAAACCCCTCACACCGCGCAATCACCGGAAATATAAACCCCTCACACCGCGCATTCACCGGAAATATAAACCCCTCACACCGCGCAATCACCGGAAATATAAAACCTCTCACACCGCGCAATCACCGGAAATATAAAACTCCTCACAACGCGCAATCACCGGAAATATAAAACCCCTCACACCGCGCAATCACCGGAAATATAAAACCCCCCACACCGCGCAATCACCGGAAATATAAACCCCCCACACCGCGCATTCACCGGAAATATAAACCCCTCACACTGCGCAATCACCGGAAATATAAAACCCCTCACACCGCGCAATCACCGGAAATATAAAACCACTCACACCGCGCAATCACCGGAAATATAAAACCCTTCACACCGCGCAATCACCAGAAATATAAAACCCCTCACACCGCGCAATCACCGGAAATATAAAACCCCTCACACCGCGCAATCACCGGAAATATAAAACCACTCACACCGCGCAATCACCGGAAATATAAAACCCTTCACACCGCGCAATCACCGGAAATATAAACCCCTCACACAGCGCAATCACCAGAAATATAAAACCCCCCACACCGCGCAATCACCGGAAATATAAACCCCTCACACCGCGCAATCACTGGAAATATAAAACCTCTCACACCGCGCAATCACTGGAAATATAAACCCCCTCACACCGCGCAATCACCGGAAATATAAAACCCCTCACACCGCGCAATCACCGGAAATATAAACCCCCCACACCGCGCAATCACCGGAATTATAAAACCCCTCACACCGCGCAATCACCGGAAATATAAACCCCCCCACACCGCGCAATCACCGGAAATATAAACCCTGCACACCACGCAATCACCGGAAATATAAAACCCCTCACACCGCGCAATCACCGGAAATATAAACCCCTCACACCGCGCAATCACCGGAAATATAAAACCCCCACACCACGCTATCACCGGAAATATAAAACCCCTCACACCGTGCAATCACCGGAAATATAAACCCCTCACACCGCGCAATCACCGGAAATATAAACCCCCCCACACCGTGCAATCACCGGAAATATAAAACCCCTCACACCGCACAATCACCGTAAATATAAACCCCTCACACCGCACAATCCCCGGAAATATAAAACCCCCACACCGCGCAATCACCGGAAATATAAACCCCCCACACCGCGCAATCACCGGAAATATAAAACCCCTCACACCGCGAATCACCGGAAATATAAAACCCCTCAAACCGCGCAATCACCGGAAATATAAAACCCCTCACACCGCGCAATCACCGGAAATATAACCCCCCCCCCCACACCGCGTAATCACCGGAAATATAAACCCCTTCACACCGCGAATCACCGGAAATATAAAACCCCTCACACCGCGCAATCACCGGAAATATAAACCCCTCATACCGCGCAATCACCGGAAATAAAAAACCCTCACACCGCGCAATCACCGGAAATATAAACCCCTCACACCGCGCATTCACCGGAAATATAAACCCCTCACACTGCGCAATCACCGGAAATATAAAACCCCTCACACCGCGCAATCACCGGAAATATAAAACCACTCACACCGCGCAATCACCGGAAATATAAAACCCTTCACACCGCGCAATCACCGGAAATATAAAACCCCTCACACCGCGCAATCACCGGAAATATAAAACCCCTCACACCGCGCAATCACCGGAAATATAAAACCACTCACACCGCGCAATCACCGGAAATATAAAACCCTTCACACCGCGCAATCACCGGAAATATAAACCCCTCACACCGCGCAATCACCAGAAATATAAAACCCCCCACACCGCGCAATCACCGGAAATATAAACCCCTCACACCGCGCAATCACTGGAAATATAAAACCTCTCACACCGCGCAATCACTGGAAATATAAACCCCCTCACACCGCGCAATCACCGGAAATATAAAACCCCTCACACCGCACAATCACCGGAAATATAAACCCCCCACACCGCGCAATCACCGGAATTATAAAACCCCTCACACCGCGCAATCACCGGAAATATAAACCCCCCCACACCGCGCAATCACCGGAAATATAAACCCTGCACACCACGCAATCACCGGAAATATAAAACCCCTCACACCGCGCAATCACCGGAAATATAAACCCCTCACACCGCGCAATCACCGGAAATATAAAACCCCCACACCACGCTATCACCGGAAATATAAAACCCCTCACACCGTGCAATCACCGGAAATATAAACCCCTCACACCGCGCAATCACCGGAAATATAAACCCCCCCCACACCGTGCAATCACCGGAAATATAAAACCCCTCACACCGCACAATCACCGGAAATATAAACCCCTCACACCGCACAATCCCCGGAAATATAAAAACCCCCACACCGCGCAATCACCGGAAATATAAACCCCCCACACCGCGCAATCACCGGAAATATAAAACCCCTCACACCGCGAATCACCGGAAATATAAAACCCCTCAAACCGCGCAATCACCGGAAATATAAAACCCCTCACACCGCGCAATCACCGGAAATATAACCCCCCCCACACCGCGTAATCACCGGAAATATAAACCCCTTCACACCGCGAATCACCGGAAATATAAAACCCCTCACACCGCGCAATCACCGGAAATATAAAACCCCTCACACCGCGCAATCACCGGAAATATAAACCCCTCATACCGCGCAATCACCGGAAATAAAAAACCCCTCACACCGCGCAATCACCGGAAATATAAACCCCTCACACCGCGCATTCACCGGAAATATAAACCCCTCACACCGCGCAATCACCGGAAATATAAAACCTCTCACACCGCGCAATCACCGGAAATATAAAACTCCTCACAACGCGCAATCACCGGAAATATAAAACCCCTCACACCGCGCAATCACCGGAAATATAAAACCCCCCACACCGCGCAATCACCGGAAATATAAACCCCCCACACCGCGCATTCAACGGAAATATAAACCCCTCACACTGCGCAATCACCGGAAATATAAAACCCCTCACACCGCGCAATCACCGGAAATATAAAACCACTCACACCGCGCAATCACCGGAAATATAAAACCCTTCACACCGCGCAATCACCGGGAAATATAAAACCCCTCACACCGCGCAATCACCGGAAATATAAAACCCCTCACACCGCGCAATCACCGGAAATATAAAACCACTCACACCGCGCAATCACCGGAAATATAAAACCCTTCACACCGCGCAATCACCGGAAATATAAACCCCTCACACCGCACAATCACCAGAAATATAAAACCCCCCACACCGCGCAATCACCGGGAAATATAAACCCCTCACACCGCGCAATCACTGGAAATATAAAACCTCTCACACCGCGCAATCACTGGAAATATAAACCCCCTCACACCGCGCAATCACCGGAAATATAAAAACCCCTCACACCGCGCAATCACCGGAAATATAAACCCCCCACTCCGCGCAATCACCGGAATTATAAAACCCCTCACACCGCGCAATCACCGGAAATATAAACCCCCCCGCACCGCGCAATCACCGGAAATATAAACCCTGCACACCACGCAATCACCGGAAATATAAAACCCCTCACACCGCGCAATCACCGGAAATATAAACCCCCCCACACCGTGCAATCACCGGAAATATAAAACCCCTCACACCGCACAATCACCGGAAATATAAACCCCTCACACCGCACAATCCCCGGAAATATAAAACCCCCACACCGCGCAATCACCGGAAATATAAACCCCCCACACCGCGCAATCACCGGAAATATAAAACCCCTCACACCGCGAATCACCGGAAATATAAAACCCCTCACACCGCGCAATCACCGGAAATATAAAACCCCTCACACCGCGCAATCACCGGAAATATAACCCCCCCCCCACACCGCGTAATCACCGGAAATATAAACCCCTTCACACCGCGAATCACCGGAAATATAAAACCCCTCACACCGCGCAATCACCGGAAATATAAAACCCCTCACACCGCGCAATCACCGGAAATATAAACCCCTCATACCGCGCAATCACCGGAAATATAAAACCCCTCACACCGCGCAATCACCGGAAATATAAACCCCTCACACCGCGCAATCACCGGAAATATAAAACCCCTCACACCGCGCAATCATCGGAAATATAAAACCACTCACACCGCGCAATCACCGGAAATATAAAACCCTTCACACCGCGCAATCACCGGAAATATAAACCCCCCCACACCGCGCAATCACCGGAAATATAAACCCCTCACACCGCGCAATCACCAGAAATATAAAAACCCCCCACACCGCGCAATCACCGGAAATATAAACCCCTCACACCGCGCAATCACTGGAAATATAAAACCTCTCACACCGCGCAATCACTGGAAATATAAACCCCCTCACACCGCGCAATCACCGGAAATATAAAACCCCTCACACCGCGCAATCACCGGAAATATAAACCCCCCACACCGCGCAATCACCGGAATTATAAAACCCCTCACACCGCGCAATCACCGGAAATATAAACCCCCCCACACCGCGCAATCACCGGAAATATAAACCCCGCACACCGCGCAATCACCGGAAATATAAAACCCCTCACACCGCGCAATCACCGGAAATATAAATCCCCTCACACCGCGCAATCACCGGAAATATAAAACCCCTCACACCGCGCAATCACCGGAAATATAAACCCCCTCACACCGCGCAATCACCGGAAATATAAACCCCTCACACCGCGCAATCACCGGAAATATAAAACCCCCCCCACACCGCGCAATCACCGGAAATATAAACCCCTCACACCCCGCAATCACCGGAAATATAAAACCCCACACACCGCGCAATCACCGGAACTATAAACCAGCCCCCCACACCGCGCAATCACCGGAAATATAAAACCCCTCACACCGCGCAATCACCGGAAATATAAACCCCCCACACCGCGCAATCACCGGAAATATAAAACCCCTCACACCGCGCAATCACCGCAAATATAAAACCCCCCACACCCCGCAATCACCGGAAATATAAACCCCTCACACCGCGCAATCACCGGAAATATAAACCCCCTCACACCGCGCAATCACCGGAAATATAAACCCCTCACACCGCGCAATCACCTGAAATATAAAACCCCTTACACCGCTCAATCACCGGAAATATAAAACCCTCACACCGCGCAATCACCGGAAATATAAAACCCCTCACACCGCGCAATCACCGGAAATATAAACCCCTCACACCGCGCAATCACCGGAAATATAAACCCCTCACACCGCGCAATCACCGGAAATATAAAACCCCCACACCACGCAATCACCGGAAATATAAAACCCCTCACACCGTGCAATCACCGGAAATATAAACCCCTCACACCGCGCAATCACCGGAAATATAAACCCCCCCACACCGTGCAATCACCGGAAATATAAAACCCCTCACACCGCACAATCACCGGAAATATAAACCCCTCACACCGCACAATCCCCGGAAATATAAAACCCCCCACACCGCGCAATCACCGGAAATATAAACCCCCCACACCGCGCAATCACCGGAAATATAAAACCCCTCACACCGCGCAATCACCGGAAATATAAACCCCTCACACCACGCAATCACCGGAAATATAAAACCCCCTCACACCGCGCAATCACCGGAAATATAAAACCCCTCACACCGCGCAATCACCGGAAATATAAACCCTCACACCGCACAATCACCGGAAATATAAACCCCTCACACCGCACAATCCCCGGAAATATAAAACCCCCACACCGCGCAATCACCGGAAATATAAACCCCCCACACCGCGCAATCACCGGAAATATAAACCCCTCACACCGCGCAATCACCGGAAATATAAACCCCTCACACCGCGCAATCACCGGAAATATAAAACCCCTCACACCGTGCAATCACCGGAAATATAAACACCCCCCCCCCCCCCACACCGCGCAATCACCGGAAATATAAAACCCCTCACACCGCGCAATCACCGGAAATATAAAACCACTCACACCGCGCAATCACCGGAAATATAAACCCCCCCACACCGCGCAATCACCGGAAATATAAACCCCCCACACCGCGCAATCACCGGAAATATAAACCCCTCACACCGCGCAATCACCGGAAATATAAAACCCCCCACACCGCGCAATCACCGGAAATATAAACCCCTCACACCGCGCAATCACCGGAAATATAAACCCCTCACACCGCGCAATCACCGGAAATATAAAACCCCCCCACACCGCGCAATCACCGGAAATATAAACCCCTCACACCGCGCAATCACTGGAAATATAAAACCTCTCACACCGCGCAATCAATGGAAATATAAACCCCTCACACCGCGCAATCACCGGAAATATAAAACCCCTCACACCGCGTAATCACCGGAAATATAAACCCCCCCACACCGCGCAATCACCGGAAATATAAAACCCCTCACACCGCGCAATCACCGGAAATATAAATCCCCTCACACCGCGCAATCACCGGAAATATAAAACCCCTCACACCGTGCAATCACCGGAAATATAAACCCCCTCACACCGCGCAATCACCGGAAATATAAAACCCCCCACACCGCGCAATCACGGAAATATAAACCCCTCACACCGCGCAATCACCGGAAATATAAACCCCTCACACCGCGCAATCACCGGAAATATAAAACCCCTCACACCGCGCAATCACCGGAAATATAAACCCCTCACACCGCGCAATCACCGGAAATATAAATCCCCTCACACCGCGCAATCACCGGAAATATAAAACCCCTCACACCGCGCAATCACCGGAAATATAAACCCCTCACACCGTGCAATCACCGGAAATATAAAACCCCCCCCACACCGCGCAATCACCGGAAATATAAACCCCTCACACCCCCAATCACCGGAAATATAAAACCCCTCACACCGCGCAATCACCGGAACTATAAACCCCCCCCCCACACTGCGCAATCACCGGAAATATAAAACCCCTCACACCGCGCAATCACCGGAAATATAAACCCCCCACACCGCGCAATCACCGGAAATATAAAACCCCTCACACCGCGCAATCACCGCAAATATAAAATCCCCCACACCCCGCAATCACCGGAAATATAAACCCCTCACACCGCGCAATCACCGGAAATATAAACCCCCTCACACCGCGCAATCACCGGAAATATAAACCCCTCACACCGCGCAATCACCTGAAATATAAAACCCCTTACACCGCTCAATCACCGGAAATATAAAACCCTCACACCGCGCAATCACCGGAATTATAAAACCCCTCACACCGCGCAATCACCGGAAATATAAACCCCTCACACCGCGCAATCACCGGAAATATAAACCCCTCACACCGCGCAATCACCGGAAATATAAAACCCCCACACCACGCTATCACCGGAAATATAAAACCCCTCACACCGTGCAATCACCGGAAATATAAACCCCTCACACCGCGCAATCACCGGAAATATAAACCCCCCCACACCGTGCAATCACCGGAAATATAAAACCCCTCACACCGCACAATCACCGGAAATATAAACCCCTCACACCGCACAATCCCCGGAAATATAAAACCCCCACACCGCGCAATCACCGGAAATATAAACCCCCCACACCGCGCAATCACCGGAAATATAAAACCCCTCACACCGCGAATCACCGGAAATATAAAACCCCTCAAACCGCGCAATCACCGGAAATATAAAACCCCTCACACCGCGCAATCACCGGAAATATAACCCCCCCCCACACCGCGTAATCACCGGAAATATAAACCCCTTCACACCGCGAATCACCGGAAATATAAAACCCCTCACACCGCGCAATCACCGGAAATATAAAACCCCTCACACCGCGCAATCACCGGAAATATAAACCCCTCATACCGCGCAATCACCGGAAATAAAAAACCCCTCACACCGCGCAATCACCGGAAATATAAACCCCTCACACCGCGCATTCACCGGAAATATAAACCCCTCACACCGCGCAATCACCGGAAATATAAAACCTCTCACACCGCGCAATCACCGGAAATATAAAACTCCTCACAACGCGCAATCACCGGAAATATAAAACCCCTCACACCGCGCAATCACCGGAAATATAAAACCCCCCACACCGCGCAATCACCGGAAATATAAACCCCCCACACCGCGCATTCACCGGAAATATAAACCCCTCACACTGCGCAATCACCGGAAATATAAAACCCCTCACACCGCGCAATCACCGGAAATATAAAACCACTCACACCGCGCAATCACCGGAAATATAAAACCCTTCACACCGCGCAATCACCAGAAATATAAAACCCCTCACACCGCGCAATCACCGGAAATATAAAACCCCTCACACCGCGCAATCACCGGAAATATAAAACCACTCACACCGCGCAATCACCGGAAATATAAAACCCTTCACACCGCGCAATCACCGGAAATATAAACCCCTCACACAGCGCAATCACCAGAAATATAAAACCCCCCACACCGCGCAATCACCGGAAATATAAACCCCTCACACCGCGCAATCACTGGAAATATAAAACCTCTCACACCGCGCAATCACTGGAAATATAAACCCCTCACACCGCGCAATCACCGGAAATATAAAACCCCTCACACCGCGCAATCACCGGAAATATAAACCCCCCACACCGCGCAATCACCGGAATTATAAAACCCCTCACACCGCGCAATCACCGGAAATATAAACCCCCCCACACCGCGCAATCACCGGAAATATAAACCCTGCACACCACGCAATCACCGGAAATATAAAACCCCTCACACCGCGCAATCACCGGAAATATAAACCCCTCACACCGCGCAATCACCGGAAATATAAAACCCCCACACCACGCTATCACCGGAAATATAAAACCCCTCACACCGTGCAATCACCGGAAATATAAACCCCTCACACCGCGCAATCACCGGAAATATAAACCCCCCCACACCGTGCAATCACCGGAAATATAAAAACCCCTCACACCGCACAATCACCGTAAATATAAACCCCTCACACCGCACAATCCCCGGAAATATAAAACCCCCACACCGCGCAATCACCGGAAATATAAACCCCCCACACCGCGCAATCACCGGAAATATAAAACCCCTCACACCGCGAATCACCGGAAATATAAAACCCCTCAAACCGCGCAATCACCGGAAATATAAAACCCCTCACACCGCGCAATCACCGGAAATATAACCCCCCCCCCACACCGCGTAATCACCGGAAATATAAACCCCTTCACACCGCGAATCACCGGAAATATAAAACCCCTCACACCGCGCAATCACCGGAAATATAAAACCCCTCACACCGCGCAATCACCGGAAATATAAACCCCTCATACCGCGCAATCACCGGAAATAAAAAACCCCTCACACCGCGCAATCACCGGAAATATAAACCCCTCACACCGCACATTCACCGGAAATATAAACCCCTCACACTGCGCAATCACCGGAAATATAAAACCCCTCACACCGCGCAATCACCGGAAATATAAAACCACTCACACCGCGCAATCACCGGAAATATAAAACCCTTCACACCGCGCAATCACCGGAAATATAAAACCCCTCACACCGCGCAATCACCGGAAATATAAAACCCCTCACACCGCGCAATCACCGGAAATATAAAACCACTCACACCGCGCAATCACCGGAAATATAAAACCCTTCACACCGCGCAATCACCGGAAATATAAACCCCTCACACCGCGCAATCACCAGAAATATAAAACCCCCCACACCGCGCAATCACCGGAAATATAAACCCCTCACACCGCGCAATCACTGGAAATATAAAACCTCTCACACCGCGCAATCACTGGAAATATAAACCCCCTCACACCGCGCAATCACCGGAAATATAAAACCCCTCACACCGCGCAATCACCGGAAATATAAACCCCCCACACCGCGCAATCACCGGAATTATAAAACCCCTCACACCGCGCAATCACCGGAAATATAAACCCCCCCACACCGCGCAATCACCGGAAATATAAACCCTGCACACCACGCAATCACCGGAAATATAAAACCCCTCACACCGCGCAATCACCGGAAATATAAACCCCTCACACCGCGCAATCACCGGAAATATAAAACCCCCACACCACGCTATCACCGGAAATATAAAACCCCTCACACCGTGCAATCACCGGAAATATAAACCCCTCACACCGCGCAATCACCGGAAATATAAACCCCCCCACACCGTGCAATCACCGGAAATATAAAATCCCTCACACCGCACAATCACCGGAAATATAAACCCCTCACACCGCACAATCCCCGGAAATATAAAACCCCCACACCGCGCAATCACCGGAAATATAAACCCCCCACACCGCGCAATCACCGGAAATATAAAACCCCTCACACCGCGAATCACCGGAAATATAAAACCCCTCAAACCGCGCAATCACCGGAAATATAAAACCCCTCACACCGCGCAATCACCGGAAATATAACCCCCCCCCACACCACGTAATCACCGGAAATATAAACCCCTTCACACCGCGAATCACCGGAAATATAAAACCCCTCACACCGCGCAATCACCGGAAATATAAAACCCCTCACACCGCGCAATCACCGGAAATATAAACCCCTCATACCGCGCAATCACCGGAAATAAAAAACCCCTCACACCGCGCAATCACCGGAAATATAAACCCCTCACACCGCGCATTCACCGGAAATATAAACCCCTCACACCGCGCAATCACCGGAAATATAAAACCTCTCACACCGCGCAATCACCGGAAATATAAAACCCCCCACACCGCGCAATCACCGGAAATATAAACCCCCCACACCGCGCATTCACCGGAAATATAAACCCCTCACACTGCGCAATCACCGGAAATATAAAACCCCTCACACCGCGCAATCACCGGAAATATAAAACCACTCACACCGCGCAATCACCGGAAATATAAAACCCTTCACACCGCGCAATCACCGGAAATATAAAACCCCTCACACCGCGCAATCACCGGAAATATAAAACCCCTCACACCGCGCAATCACCGGAAATATAAAACCACTCACACCGCGCAATCACCGGAAATATAAAACCCTTCACACCGCGCAATCACCGGAAATATAAACCCCTCACACCGCGCAATCACCAGAAATATAAAACCCCCCACACCGCGCAATCACCGGAAATATAAACCCCTCACACCGCGCAATCACTGGAAATATAAAACCTCTCACACCGCGCAATCACTGGAAATATAAACCCCCTCACACCGCGCAATCACCGGAAATATAAAACCCCTCACACCGCGCAATCACCGGAAATATAAACCCCCCACACCGCGCAATCACCGGAATTATAAAACCCCTCACACCGCGCAATCACCGGAAATATAAACCCCCCCACACCGCGCAATCACCGGAAATATAAACCCTGCACACCACGCAATCACCGGAAATATAAAACCCCTCACACCGCGCAATCACCGGAAATATAAACCCCCCCACACCGTGCAATCACCGGAAATATAAAACCCCTCACACCGCACAATCACCGGAAATATAAACCCCTCACACCGCACAATCCCCGGAAATATAAAACCCCCACACCGCGCAATCACCGGAAATATAAACCCCCCACACCGCGCAATCACCGGAAATATAAAACCCCTCACACCGCGAATCACCGGAAATATAAAACCCCTCACACCGCGCAATCACCGGAAATATAAAACCCCTCACACCGCGCAATCACCGGAAATATAACCCCCCCCCCCACACCGCGTAATCACCGGAAATATAAACCCCTTCACACCGCGAATCACCGAAATATAAAACCCCTCACACCGCGCAATCACCGGAAATATAAAACCCCTCACACCGCGCAATCACCGGAAATATAAACCCCTCATACCGCGCAATCACCGGAAATATAAAACCCCTCACACCGCGCAATCACCGGAAATATAAACCCCTCACACCGCGCAATCACCGGAATATAAAACCCCTCACACCGCGCAATCACCGGAAATATAAAACCACTCACACCGCGCAATCACCGGAAATATAAAACCCTTCACACCGGCGCAATCACCGGAAATATAAACCCCCCCACACCGCGCAATCACGGAAATATAAACCCCTCACACCGCGCAATCACCAGAAATATAAAACCCCCCACACCGCGCAATCACTGGAAATATAAACCCCTCACACCGCGCAATCACTGGAAATATAAAACCTCTCACACCGCGCAATCACTGGAAATATAAACCCCCTCACACCGCGCAATCACCGGAAATATAAAACCCCTCACACCGCGCAATCACCGGAAATATAAACCCCCCACACCGCGCAATCACCGGAATTATAAAACCCCTCACACCGCGCAATCACCGGAAATATAAACCCCCCCACACCGCGCAATCACCGGAAATATAAACCCCGCACACCGCGCAATCACCGGAAATATAAAACCCCTCACACCGCGCAATCACCGGAAATATAAATCCCCTCACACCGCGCAATCACCGGAAATATAAAACCCCTCACACCGCGCAATCACCGGAAATATAAACCCCCTCACACCGCGCAATCACCGGAAATATAAACCCCTCACACCGCGCAATCACCGGAAATATAAAACCCCCCCCCACACCGCGCAATCACCGGAAATATAAACCCCTCACACCCCGCAATCACCGGAAATATAAAACCCCACACACCGCGCAATCACCGGAACTATAAAACCCCTCACACCGCGCAATCACCGGAAATATAAACCCCCCACACGCGCAATCACCGGAAATATAAAACCCCTCACACCGCGCAATCACCGCAAATATAAAACCCCCCACACCCCGCAATCACCGGAAATATAAACCCCTCACACCGCGCAATCACCGGAAATATAAACCCCTCTCACACCGCGCAATCACCGGAAATATAAACCCCCCACACCGCGCAATCACCGGAATTATAAAACCCCTCACACCGCGCAATCACCGGAAATATAAACCCCCCCACACCGCGCAATCACCGGAAATATAAACCCTGCACACCACGCAATCACCGGAAATATAAAACCCCTCACACCGCGCAATCACCGGAAATATAAACCCCTCACACCGCGCAATCACCGGAAATATAAAACCCCCACACCACGCTATCACCGGAAATATAAAACCCTCACACCGTGCAATCACCGGAAATATAAACCCCTCACACCGCGCAATCACCGGAAATATAAACCCCCCCCACACCGTGCAATCACCGGAAATATAAACCCCTCACACCGCGCAATCACTGGAAATATAAAACCTCTCACACCGCGCAATCACTGGAAATATAAACCCCCTCACACCGCGCAATCACCGGAAATATAAAACCCCTCACACCGCGCAATCACCGGAAATATAAACCCCCCACACCGCGCAATCACCGGAATTATAAAACCCCTCACACCGCGCAATCACCGGAAATATAAACCCCCCACACCGCGCAATCACCGGAAATATAAACCCTGCACACCACGCAATCACCGGAAATATAAAACCCTCACACCGCGCAATCACCGGAAATATAAACCCCTCACACCGCGCAATCACCGGAAATATAAAACCCCCACACCACGCTATCACCGGAAATATAAAACCCCTCACACCGTGCAATCACCGGAAATATAAACTCACCGAATCACGAATATAAAACCCCCCCACACCGTGCAATCACCGGAAATATAAACCCCTCACACCGCACAATCACCGGAAATATAAACCCCTCACACCGCACAATCCCCGGAAATATAAAACCCCCACACCGCGCAATCACCGGAAATATAAACCCCCACACCGCGCAATCACCGGAAATATAAAACCCCTCACACCGCGAATCACCGGAAATATAAAACCCCTCAAACCGCGCAATCACCGGAAATATAAAACCCTCACACCGCGCAATCACCAGAAATATAACCCCCCCCCACACCACGTAATCACCGGAAATATAAACCCCTTCACACCGCGAATCACCGGAAATATAAAACCCCTCACACCGCGCAATCACCGGAAATATAAAACCCCTCACACCGCGCAATCCCGGAAATATAAACCCCTCATACCGCGCAATCACCGGAAATAAAAAAACCCTCACACCGCGCAATCACCGGAAATATAAACCCCTCACACCGCGCATTCACCGGAAATATAAACCCCTCACACCGCGCAATCACCGGAAATATAAAACCTCTCACACCGCGCAATCACCGAAATATAAAACTCCTCACAACGCGCAATCACCGGAAATATAAAACCCCTCACACCGCGCAATCACCGGAAATATAAAACCCCCCACACCGCGCAATCACCGGAAATATAAACCCCCCACACCGCGCATTCACCGGAAATATAAACCCCTCACACTGCGCAATCACCGGAAATATAAAACCCCTCACACCGCGCAATCACCGGAAATATAAAACCACTCACACCGCGCAATCACCGGAAATATAAAACCCTTCACACCGCGCAATCACGGAAATATAAAACCCCTCACACCGCGCAATCACCGGAAATATAAACCCCTCACACCGCGCAATCACCGGAAATATAAAACCACTCACACCGCGCAATCACCGGGAAATATAAAACCCTTCACACCGCGCAATCACCGGAAATATAAACCCCTCACACGCGCAATCACCAGAAATATAAAACCCCCCACACCGCGCAATCACCGGAAATATAAACCCCTCACACCGCGCAATCACTGGAAATATAAAACCTCTCACACCGCGCAATCACTGGAAATATAAACCCCCTCACACCGCGCAATCACCGGAAATATAAAACCCCTCACACCGCGCAATCACCGGAAATATAAACCCCCCACACCGCGCAATCACCGGAATTATAAAACCCCTCACACCGCGCAATCACCGGAAATATAAACCCCCCCACACCGCGCAATCACCGGAAATATAAACCCTGCACACCACGCAATCACCGGAAATATAAAACCCCTCACACCGCGCAATCACCGGAAATATAAACCCCCCCACACCGTGCAATCACCGGAAATATAAAACCCCTCACACCGCACAATCACCGGAAATATAAACCCCTCACACCGCACAATCCCCGGAAATATAAAACCCCCACACCGCGCAATCACCGGAAATATAAACCCCCACACCGCGCAATCACCGGAAATATAAAACCCCTCACACCGCGAATCACCGGAAATATAAAACCCCTCACACCGCGCAATCACCGGAAATATAAAACCCCTCACACCGCGCAATCACCGGAAATATAACCCCCCCCACACCGCGTAATCACCGGAAATATAAACCCCTTCACACCGCGAATCACCGGAAATATAAAACCCCTCACACCGCGCAATCACCGGAAATATAAAACCCCTCACACCGCGCAATCACCGGAAATATAAACCCCTCATACCGCGCAATCACCGGAAATATAAAACCCCTCACACCGCGCAATCACCGGAAATATAAACCCCTCACACCGCGCAATCACCGGAAATATAAAACCCCTCACACCGCGCAATCACCGGAAATATAAAACCACTCACACGCGCAATCACCGGAAATATAAAACCCTTCACACCGCGCAATCACCGGAAATATAAACCCCCCCACACCGCGCAATCACCGGAAATATAAACCCCTCACACCGCGCAATCACCAGAAATATAAAACCCCCCACACCGCGCAATCACCGGAAATATAAACCCCTCACACCGCGCAATCACTGGAAATATAAAACCTCTCACACCGCGCAATCACTGGAAATATAAACCCCCTCACACCGCGCAATCACCGGAAATATAAAACCCCTCACACCGCGCAATCACCGGAAATATAAACCCCCCACACCGCGCAATCACCGGAATTATAAAACCCCTCACACCGCGCAATCACCGGAAATATAAACCCGCCCACACCGCGCAATCACCGGAAATATAAACCCCGCACACCGCGCAATCACCGGAAATATAAAACCCCTCACACCGCGCAATCACCGGAAATATAAATCCCCTCACACCGCGCAATCACCGGAAATATAAAACCCCTCACACCGCGCAATCACCGGAAATATAAACCCCCTCACACCGCGCAATCACCGGAAATATAACCCCTCACACCGCGCAATCACCGGAAATATAAAACCCCCCCCACACCGCGCAATCACCGGAAATATAAACCCCTCACACCCCGCAATCACCGGAAATATAAAACCCCACACACCGCGCAATCACCGGAACTATAAAACCCCTCACACCCGCGCAATCACCGGAAATATAAACCCCCCACACCGCGCAATCACCGGAAATATAAAACCCCTCACACCGCGCAATCACCGCAAATATAAAACCCCCACACCCCGCAATCACCGGAAATATAAACCCCTCACACCGCGCAATCACCGGAAATATAAACCCCCTCACACCGCGCAATCACCGGAAATATAAACCCCTCACACCGCGCAATCACCTGAAATATAAAACCCCTTACACCGCTCAATCACCGGAAATATAAAACCCTCACACCGCGCAATCAACGGAAATATAAAACCCCTCACACCGCGCAATCACCGGAAAAATAAACCCTCACACCGCGCAATCACCGGAAATATAAACCCCTCACACCGCGCAATCACCGGAAATATAAAACCCCCACACCACGCAATCACCGGAAATATAAAACCCCTCACACCGTGCAATCACCGGAAATATAAACCCCTCACACCGCGCAATCACCGGAAATATAAACCCCCCCACACCGTGCAATCACCGGAAATATAAAACCCCTCACACCGCACAATCACCGGAAATATAAACCCCTCACACCGCACAATCCCCGGAAATATAAAACCCCCACACCGCGCAATCACCGGAAATATAAACCCCCCACACCGCGCAATCACCGGAAATATAAAACCCCTCACACCGCGCAATCACCGGAAATATAAACCCCTCACACCACGCAATCACCGGAAATATAAAACCCCCTCACACCGCGCAATCACCGGAAATATAAAACCCCTCACACCGCGCAATCACCGGAAATATAAACCCCTCACACCGCACAATCACCGGAAATATAAACCCCTCACACCGCACAATCCCCGGAAATATAAAACCCCCACACCGCGCAATCACCGGAAATATAAACCCCCCACACCGCGCAATCACCGGAAATATAAACCCCTCACACTGCGCAATCACCGGAAATATAAACCCCTCACACCGCGCAATCACCGGAAATATAAAACCCCTCACACCGCGCAATCACCGGAAATATAAAACCCCTCACACCGCGCAATCACCGGAAATATAAAACCCCTCACACCGCGCAATCACCGGAAATATAAACCCCTCACACTGCGCAATCACCGGAAATATAAACCCCCCACACCGCGCAATCACTGGAAATATAAACCCCCCACACCGCGCAATCACCGGAAATATAAACCCCTCACACCGCGCAATCACCGGAAATATAAACCCCTCACACCGCGCAATCACCAGAAATATAAAACCTCTCACACCGCGCAATCACCGGAAATATAATCCACTCACACCGCGCAATCACCGTAAATATAAACCCCTCACACCGCGCAATCACCGGAAATATAAACCCCTCACACCGCGCAATCACCAGAAATATAAACTCCCTCACACCGCGCAATCACCAGAAATATAAACCCCTCACACCGCGCAATCACCGGAAATATAAACCCCTCACACCGCGCAATCACCGGAAATATAAACCCCTCACACCGCGCAATCACCGGAAATATAAACTCCCTCACACCGCGCAATCACCGGAAATATAAAACCCCTCACACCGCGCAATCACCGGAAATATAAACCCCCCACACCGCGCAATCACCGGAAATATAAAACCCCTCACACCGCGCAATCACCGGAAATATAAAACCCCCTCACACCACGCAATCACCGGAAATATAAAACCCCCTCACACAGCGCAATCACCGGAATTATAAAACCCCTCACACCGCGCAATCACCGGAAATATAAAACCCCTCACACCGCGCAATCACCGGAAATATAAAACACAACACACCGTGCAATTACCGGAAATATAAAACCCCTCACACCGTGCAATCACCGGAAATATAAACCCCCCACACCGCGCAATCACCGGAAATATAAAACACAACACACCGTGCAATTACCGGAAATATAAAACCCCTCACACCGCGCAATCGCCGTAAATATAAAACCCCTCACACCGCGCAATCACCGGAAATATAAAACCCCTCACACCGCGCAATCACCGGAAATATAAACCCCCTCACACCGCGCAATCACCGGAAATATAAACCCCCTCACACCGCGCAATCACCGGAAATATAAAACCCCCACACCGCGCAATCACCGGAAATATAAAACCCCTCACACCGCGCAATTACCGGAAATATAAACCCCCTCACACTGCGCAAACACCGGAAATATAAACCAATCACACCGCGCAATCACCGGAAATATAACCCCCTCACACCGCGCAATCACCGGAAATATAAACCCCACACACCGCGCAATCACCGGAAATATAAAACCCCTCACACCGCGCAATCACCGGAAATATAAAACCCCTCACACCGCGCAATCACCGGAAATATAAAACCCCCCACACCGCGCAATCACCGGAAATATAAAACCCCCCACACCGCGCAATCACCGGAAATATAAACCCCCCCACACTGCGCAATCACCGGAAATATTAACCGCTCAGACCGCGCAATCACCGGAAATATAAACCCCCCCACACCGCGCAATCACCGGAAATATAAACCCCTCACACCGCGCAATCACCGGAAATATAAAACCACACACACCGCGCAATCACAGGAAATATAAAACCCCTCACACCGCGCAATCACCAGAAATATAAAACCCCTCACACCGCGCAATCACCGGAAATATAAACCCCTCACACCGCGCAATCACCGGAAATATAAAACCACACACACCGCGCAATCACAGGAAATATAAAACCCCTCACACCGCGCAATCACCAGAAATATAAACCCCTCACACCGCGCTATCACCGGAAATATAAAACCCTCCACACCGCGCAATCACCGGAAATATAAAACCCCCACACCGCGCAATCACCGGAAATATAACCCCTCACAATGCGCAATCACCGGAAATATAAAACCTTCACACCGCGCAATCACCGGAAACATAAACCCCCTCACACCGCGCAATCACCGGAAATATAAACCCCCCACACCGCGCAATCACCGGAAATATAAAACCCCCCACACACCGCGCAATCACCAGAAATATAAAACCCCCCCACACCGCGCAATCACCGGAAATATAAAACCCCTCACACCGCGCAATCACCGGAAATATAAACCCCTCACACCGCACAATCCCCGGAAATATAAAACCCCCACACTGCGCAATCACCGGAAATATAAACTCCCCACACCGCGCAATCACCGGAAATATAAACCCCTCACACCGCGCAATCACCGGAAATATAAACCCCTCACACCGCGCAATCACCGGAAATATAAACCCCCTCACACCGCGCAATCACCGGAAATATAAACCCCTCACACCGCGCAATCACCGGAAATATAAACCCCTCACACCGCGCAATCACCGGAAATATAAAACACCTCACACCGCGCAATCACCGGAAATATAAACCCCCCCACACCGCGCAATCACCGGAAATATAAACCCCCCCCACACCGCGCAATCACCGGAAATATAAACCCCTCACACCGCGCAACCACCGGAAATATAAACCCCTCACACCGCGCAATCACCGGAAATATAAACCCCTCACACCGCGCAATCACCGGAAATATAAACCCCCCCCCCACACCGCGCAATCACCGGAAATATAAACCCCTCACACCGCGCAATCACCGGAAATATAAAACCCCTCACACCTCGCAATCACTGGAAATATAAACCCCTCACACAGCGCAATCACCGGAAATATAAAACCCCTCACACCGCGCAATCACCCGAAATATAAACCCCCTCACACCGCGCAATCACCGGAAATATAAACCCCTCACACCGCGCAATCACCGGAAATATAAACCCGCCACACCGCGCAATCTCCGGAAATATAAACCCCTCACACCGCGCAATCACCGGAAATATAAAACCCCCCACACCGCGCAATCACCGGAAATATAAACCCCTCACACCGCGCAATCATCAGAAATATAAAACCCCTCACACCGTGCAATCACCAGAAATATAAACCCCCTCACACCGGAAATATAAAACCCCTCACACCGCGCAATCACCGGAAATATAAAACCCCTCACACCGCGCAATCACCGGAAATATAAAACCCCCCACACCGCGCAATCACCGGAAATATAAAACCCCTCACACCGCGCAATCACCGGAAATATAAACCCCCCACACCGCGCAATCACCGGAAATATAAACCCCTCACACCGCGCAATCACCGGAAATATAAAACCCCTCACACCGCGCAATCACCGGAAATATAACCCCCCCCCACACCGCGTAATCACAGGAAATATAAACCCCCTCACACCGCGAATCACCGGAAATATAAAACCCCTCACACCGCGCAATCACCGGAAATATAAAACCCCTCACACCGCGCAATCACCGGAAATATAAACCCCTCACACCGCGCAATCACCGGAAATATAAAACCCCTCACACCGCGCAATCACCGGAAATATAAACCCCTCACACTGCGCAATCACCGGAAATATAAAACCCCTCACACCGCGCAATCACCGGAAATATAAACCCCTCACACCGCGCAATCACCGGAAATATAAACCCCCCTCACACCGCGCAATCACCGGAAATATAAACCCCTCACACCGCGCAATCACCGGGAATATAAACCCCTCACACCGCGCAATTACCGGAAATATAAACCCCCTCACACCGCGCAATCACCGGAAATATAAAACCCCCCACACCGCGCAATCACCGGAAATATAAACCCCTCACACCGCGCAATCACCGGAAATATAAACCCCCCTCACACCGCGCAATCACCGGAAATATAAACCCCTCACACCGCGCAATCACCGGGAATATAAACCCCTCACACCGCGCAATTACCGGAAATATAAACCCCCTCACACCGCGCAATCACCGGAAATATAAAACCCCTCCCACCGCGCAATCACCGGAAATATAAACCCCCTCACACCGCGCAATCACCGGAAATATAAACCCCCCACACCGCGCAATCACCGGAAATATAAACCCCTCACACCGCGCTATCACCGGAAATATAAACCCCCCACACCGCGCAATCACCGGAAATATAAACCCCTCACACCGCGCAATCACCGAAAATATAAAACCTGTCACACCGCGCAATCACCGGAAATATAAACCCCTCACACCGCGCAATCACCGGAAATATAAACCCCTCACACCGCGCAATCACCGGAAATATAAAACCCCTCACACCGCGCAATCACCGGAAATATAAAACCCCCCACACCGCGCAATCACCGGAAATATAAACCCCCTCACACCGCGCAATCACCGGAAATATAAACCCCCTCACACCGCGCAATCACCGGAAATATAAACCCCTCACACCGCGCAATCACCGGAAATATAAACCCCCTCACACCGCGCAATCACCGGAAATATAAACCCCCCACACCGCGCAATCACCGGAAATATAAACCCCCTCACACCCCGCAATCACCGGAAATATAAACCCCTCACACCGCGCAATCACCGGAAATATAAACCCCTCACACCGCGCAATCACCGGAAATATAAAACCCCTCACACCGCGCAATCACCGGAAATATAAAACCCCCCACACCCCGCAATCACCGGAAATATAAACCCCCTCACACCGCCCAATCACCGGAAATATAAACCCCTCACACCGCGCAATCACCGGAAATATAAACCCCTCACACCGCGCAATCACCGGAAATATAAAACCCCTCACACCGCGCAATCACCGGAAATATAAACCCCCCACACCGCGCAATCACAGGAATTATAAAACCCCTCACACCGCGCAATCACCTGAAATATAAACCCCCCCACACCGCGCAATCACCGGAAATATAAACCCCGCACACCGCGCAATCACCGGAAATATAAAACCCCTCACACCGCGCAATCACCGGAAATATAAATCCCCTCACACCGCGCAATCACCGGAAATATAAAACCCCTCACACCGCGCAATCACCGGAAATATAAACCCCCTCACACCGCGCAATCACCGGAAATATAAACCCCTCACACCGCGCAATCACCGGAAATATAAAACCCCCCCCCACACCGCGCAATCACCGGAAATATAAACCCCTCACACCCCGCAATCACCGGAAATATAAAACCCCTCACACCGCGCAATCACCGGAACTATAAACCCCCCCCCCCCCACACCGCGCAATCACCGGAAATATAAAACCCCTCACACCGCGCAATCACCGGAAATATAAACCCCCCACACCGCGCAATCACCGGAAATATAAAACCCCTCACACCGCGCAATCACCGCAAATATAAAACCCCCCACACCCCGCAATCACCGGAAATATAAACCCCTCACACCGCGCAATCACCGGAAATATAAACCCCCTCACACCGCGCAATCACCGGAAATATAAACCCCTCACACCGCGCAATCACCTGAAATATAAAACCCCTTACACCGCTCAATCACCGGAAATATAAAACCCTCACACCGCGCAATCACCGGAAATATAAACCCCTCACACTGCGCAATCACCGGAAATATAAACCCCTCACACCGCGCAATCACCGGAAATATAAAACCCCCACACCGCGCAATCACCGGAAATATAAAACCCCTCACACCGTGCAATCACCGAAAATATAAACCCCTCACACCGCGCAATCACCGGAAATATAAACCCCCCCACACCGTGCAATCGCCGGAAATATAAAACCCCTCACACCGCACAATCACCGGAAATATAAACCCCTCACACCGCACAATCCCCGGAAATATAAAACCCCCACACCGCGCAATCACCGGAAATATAAACCCCCCACACCGCGCAATCACTGGAAATATAAAACCCCTCACACCGCGCAACCACCGGAAATATAAACCCCTCACACCGCGCAATCACCGGAAATATAAAACCCCCTCACACCGCGCAATCACCGGAAATATAAAACCCCTCACACCGCGCAATCACCGGAAATATAAACCCCTCACACCGCACAATCACCGGAAATATAAACCCCTCACACCGCACAATCCCCGGAAATATAAAACCCCCACACTGCGCAATCACCGGAAATATAAACCCCCCACACCGCGCAATCACTGGAAATATAAACCCCTCACACCGCGCAATCACTGGAAATATAAACCCCTCACACCGCGCAATCACCGGAAATATAAAACCCCTCACACCGCGCAATCACCCGAAATATAAACCCCCTGACACCGCGCAATCACCGGAAATATAAACCCCTCACACCGCGCAATCACCGGAAATATAAAACCCCCCCCACACCGCGCAATCACCGGAAATATAAACCCCTCACACCGCGCAATCACCGGAAATATAAACCCCTCACACCGCGCAATCACCGGAAATATAAACCCCTCACACCGCGCAATCACCGGAAATATAAACCCCCCCCCCACACCGCGCAATCACCGGAAATATAAACCCCTCACACCGCGCAATCACCGGAAATATAAAACCCCTCACACCTCGCAATCACTGGAAATATAAACCCCTCACACCGCGCAATCACCCGAAATATAAACCCCCTCACACCGCGCAATCACCGGAAATATAAACCCCTCACACCGCGCAATCACCGGAAATATAAACCCCGCACACCGCGCAATCACCGGAAATATAAAACCCCTCACACCGCGCAATCACCGGAAATATAAATCCCCTCACACCGCGCAATCACCGGAAATATAAAACCCCTCACACCGCGCAATCACCGGAAATATAAACCCCCTCACACCGCGCAATCACCGGAAATATAAACCCCTCACACCGCGCAATCACCGGAAATATAAACCCCCCCCCCCCCACACCGCGCAATCACCGGAAATATAAACCCCTCACACCCCGCAATCACCGGAAATATAAAACCCCTCACACCGCGCAATCACCGGAACTATAAACCCCCCCCCCCCCCACACCGCGCAATCACCGGAAATATAAAACCCCTCACACCGCGCAATCACCGGAAATATAAACCCCCCACACCGCGCAATCACCGGAAATATAAAACCCCTCACACCGCGCAATCACCGCAAATATAAAACCCCCCACACCCCGCAATCACCGGAAATATAAACCCCTCACACCGCGCAATCACCGGAAATATAAACCCCCTCACACCGCGCAATCACCGGAAATATAAACCCCTCACACCGCGCAATCACCTGAAATATAAAACCCCTTACACCGCTCAATCACCGGAAATATAAAACCCTCACACCGCGCAATCACCGGAAATATAAACCCCTCACACTGCGCAATCACCGGAAATATAAACCCCTCACACCGCGCAATCACCGGAAATATAAAACCCCCACACCGCGCAATCACCGGAAATATAAAACCCCTCACACCGTGCAATCACCGAAAATATAAACCCCTCACACCGCGCAATCACCGGAAATATAAACCCCCCCACACCGTGCAATCGCCGGAAATATAAAACCCCTCACACCGCACAATCACCGGAAATATAAACCCCTCACACCGCACAATCCCCGGAAATATAAAACCCCCACACCGCGCAATCACCGGAAATATAAACCCCCCACACCGCGCAATCACTGGAAATATAAAACCCCTCACACCGCGCAACCACCGGAAATATAAACCCCTCACACCGCGCAATCACCGGAAATATAAAACCCCCTCACACCGCGCAATCACCGGAAATATAAAACCCCTCACACCGCGCAATCACCGGAAATATAAACCCCTCACACCGCACAATCACCGGAAATATAAACCCCTCACACCGCACAATCCCCGGAAATATAAACCCCTCACACCGCGCAATCACCGGAAATATAAACCCCCCACACCGCGCAATCACTGGAAATATAAACCCCTCACACCGCGCAATCACCGGAAATATAAACCCCTCACACCGCGCAATCACCGGAAATATAAACCCCCCCCCACACCGCGCAATCACCGGAAATATAAACCCCTCACACCGCGCAATCACCGGAAATATAAAACCCCTCACACCTCGCAATCACTGGAAATATAAACCCCTCACACCGCGCAATCACCGGAAATATAAAACCCCTCACACCGCGCAATCACCCGAAATATAAACCCCCTCACACCGCGCAATCACCGGAAATATAAACCCCTCACACCGCGCAATCACCGGAAATATAAAACCCCCCCCACACCGCGCAATCACCGGAAATATAAACCCCTCACACCGCGCAATCACCGGAAATATAAACCCCTCACACCGCGCAATCACCGGAAATATAAACCCCTCACACCGCGCAATCACCGGAAATATAAACCCCCCCCCCACACCGCGCAATCACCGGAAATATAAACCCCTCACACCGCGCAATCACCGGAAATATAAAACCCCTCACACCTCGCAATCACTGGAAATATAAACCCCTCACACCGCGCAATCACCGGAAATATAAAACCCCTCACACCGCGCAATCACCCGAAATATAAACCCCCTCACACCGCGCAATCACCGGAAATATAAACCCCTCACACCGCGCAATCACCGGAAATATAAACCCCCCACACCGCGCAATCACCGGAAATATAAACCCCTCACACCGCGCAATCACCGGAAATATAAACCCCCCACACCGCGCAATCACCGGAAATATAAACCCCTCACACCGCGCAATCATCAGAAATATAAAACCCCTCGCACCGTGCAATCACCGGAAATATAAACCCCCTCACACCGGAAATATAAAACCCCTCACACCGCGCAATCACCGGAAATATAAAACCCCTCACACCGCGCAATCACCGGAAATATAAAACCCCCCACACCGCGCAATCACCGGAAATATAAAACCCCTCACACCGCGCAATCACCGGAAATATAAACCCCCCCACACCGCGCAATCACCGGAAATATAAACCCCTCACACCGCGCAATCACCGGAAATATAAACCCCCCTCACACCGCGCAATCACCGGAAATATAAACCCCTCACACCGCGTAATCACCGGAAATATAAACCCCCTCACACCGCGAATCACCGGAAATATAAAACCCCTCACACCGCGCAATCACCGGAAATATAAAACCCCTCACACCGCGCAATCACCGGAAATATAAACCCCTCACATCGCGCAATCACCGGAAATATAAAACCCCTCACACCGCGCAATCACCGGAAATATAAACCCCTCACACCGCGCAATCACCGTAAATATAAAACCCCTCACCGCGCAATCACCGGAAATATAAACCCCTCACACCGCGCAATCACCGGAAATATAAACCCCCCTCACACCGCGCAATCACCGGAAATATAAACCCCTCACACCGCGCAATCACCGGGAATATAAACCCCTCACACCGCGCAATTACCGGAAATATAAACCCCCTCACACCGCGCAATCACCGGAAATATAAAACCCCCCCACACCGCGCAATCACCGGAAATATAAACCCCTCACACCGCGCAATCACCGGAAATATAAACCCCCCTCACACCGCGCAATCACCGGAAATATAAACCCCTCACACCGCGCAATCACCGGGAATATAAACCCCTCACACCGCGCAATTACCGGAAATATAAACCCCCTCACACCGCGCAATCACCGGAAATATAAAACCCCCTCACACCGCGCAATCACCGGAAATATAAACCCCCCACACCGCGCAATCACCGGAAATATAAACCCCTCACACCGCGCTATCACCGGAAATATAAACCCCCCACACCGCGCAATCACCGGAAATATAAACCCCTCACACCGCGCAATCACCGAAAATATAAAACCTGTCACACCGCGCAATCACCGGAAATATAAACCCCTCACACCGCGCAATCACCGGAAATATAAACCCCTCACACCGCGCAATCACCGTAAATATAAAACCCCTCACACCGCGCAATCACCGGAAATATAAAACCCCCCACACCGCGCAATCACCGGAAATATAAACCCCCCCCCCACACTGCGCAATCACCGGAAATATAAACCCCTCACACCGCGCAATCACCGGAAATATAAAACCCCTCACACCGCGCAATCACCGGAAATATAAACCCCTCACACCGCGCAATCACCGGAAATATAAAACCCCTCACACCGCGCAATCACCGGAAATATAAAACCCCTCACACCGCGCAATCACCGGAAATATAAAACCCCTCACACCGCGCAATCACCGGAAATATAAACCCCTCACACCGCGCAATCACCGGAAATATAAACCCCTCACACCGCGCAATCACCTGAAATATAAACCGCTCACACCGCGCAATCACCGGAAATATAAACCTCTCACACCGCGCAATCACCGGAAATATAAACCCCTCACACCGCGCAATCACCGGAAATATAAACCCCCCCCCCTTCACCGCGCAATCACCGGAAATATAAACCCCCCCACACCGCGCAATCACCGGAAATATAAAACCCCTCACACCGCGCAATCACCGGAAATATAAAACCCCTCACACCGCGCAATCACCGGAAATATAAACCCCTCACACCGCGCAATCACCGGAAATATAAATCCCCTCACACCGCGCAATCACCGGAAATATAAACCCCCCCACACCGCGCAATCACCGGAAATATAAAACCCCCCCCACACCGCGCAATCACCGGAAATATAAACCCCTCACACCGCGCAATCACCGGAAATATAAACCCCTCACACCGCGCAATCACCGGAAATATAAACCCCCCCACACCGCACAATCACCGGAAATATAAACCCCTCACACCGCGCAATCACCGGAAATATAAACCCCTCACACCGCGTAATCACCGGAAATATAAACCCCTCACACCGCGCAATCACCGGAAATATAAACCCCCCACACCGCGCAATCACCGGAAATATAAACCCCTCACACCGCGCAATCACCGGAAATATAAAACCCCCCACACCGCGCAATCACCGGAAATATAAACCCCTCACACCGCGCAATCATCAGAAATATAAAACCCCTCACACCGTGCAATCACCGGAAATATAAACCCCCTCACACCGGAAATATAAAACCCCTCACACCGCGCAATCACCGGAAATATAAAACCCCTCACACCGCGCAATCACCGGAAATATAAAACCCCCCACACCGCGCAATCACCGGAAATATAAAACCCCTCACACCGCGCAATCACCGGAAATATAAACCCCCCCACACCGCGCAATCACCGGAAATATAAACCCCTCACACCGCGCAATCACCGGAAATATAAAACCCCCCACACCGCGCAATCACCGGAAATATAACCCCCCCCCCACACCGCGTAATCACCGGAAATATAAACCCCCTCACACCGCGAATCACCGGAAATATAAAACCCCTCACACCGCGCAATCACCGGAAATATAAAACCCCTCACACCGCGCAATCACCGGAAATATAAAACCCCTCACACCGCGCAATCACCGGAAATATAAACCCCTCACACCGCGCAATCACCGGAAATATAAAACCCCCACACCACGCAATCACCGGAAATATAAAACCCCTCACACCGTGCAATCACCGAAAATATAAACCCCTCACACCGCGCAATCACCGGAAATATAAACCCCCCCACACCGTGCAATCACCGGAAATATAAAACCCCTCACACCGCACAATCACCGGAAATATAAACCCCTCACACCGCACAATCCCCGGAAATATAAAACCCCCACACCGCACAATCACCGGAAATATAAACCCCCCACACCGCGCAATCACTGGAAATATAAAACCCCTCACACCGCGCAATCACCGGAAATATAAACCCCTCACACCGCGCAATCAACGGAAATATAAAACCCCCTCACACCGCGCAATCACCGGAAATATAAACCCCTCACACCGCGCAATCACCGGAAATATAAAACTCCCTCACACCGCGCAATCACCGGAATTAAAAACCACTCACACCGCGCAATCACCGGAAATATAAACCCCTCACACCGCGCAATCACCGGAAATATAAAACCCCTCACACAGCGCAATCACCGGAAATATGACCCCTCACACCGCGCAATCACCGGAAATATGACACCCCTCACACCGCGCAATCACCGGAAATATAAAACCCCCCACACCGCGCAATCACCGGAAATATAAAACCCCCCACACCGCGCAATCACCGGAAATATATAACCCCCCCACACAGCGCAATCACCGGAAATATAAAACCCCTCACACCGCGCAATCACCGGAAATATAAACCCCTCACACCGCGCAATCACCGGAAATATAAAACCCCTCACACCGTGCAATTACCGGAAATATAAAACCCCCCCACACCGTGCAATCACCGGAAATATAAACCCCTCACACCGCGCAATCACCGGAAATATAAAACCTCCCACACCGCGCAATCACCGGAAGTATAAAACCCTCCACACCGTGCAATCACCGGAAATATAAACCCCCCCCCACACCGCGCAATCACCGGAAATATAAAACTCCTCACACCGCGCAATCACCGGAAATATAAACCACCCACACCGCGCAATCACCGGAAATATAAAACACCTCACACCGCGCAATCACCGGAAATATAAACCCCTCACACCGCGCAATCACCGGAAATATAAACCCCTCACACCGCTCAATCACCGGAAATATAAAACCCCTCACACCGCGCAATCACCGGAAATATAAACCTCCCCCACACCGCGTAATCACCGGAAATATAAAACTCCCTCACACCGCGCAATCACCGGAATTATAAACCACTCACACCGCGCAATCACCGGAAATATAAACCCCTCACACCGCGCAATCACCGGAAATATAAAACCCCTCACACAGCGCAATCACCGGAAATATGACCCCTCACACCGCGCAATCACCGGAAATATGACACCCCTCACACCGCGCAATCACCGGAAATATAAAACCCCCCACACCACGCAATCACCGGAAATATAAACCCCCCCACACCGTGCAATCACCGGAAATATATAACCCCCCCACACCGTGCAATCACCGGAAATATAAAACCCCTCACACCGCGCAATCACCGGAAATATAAACCCCTCACACCGCGCAATCACCGGAAATATAAAACCCTCACACCGCACAATCACCGGAAATATAAACCTTTCACACCGCGCAATCACCGGAAATATAAACCCCTCACACCGAGCAATCACCGGAAATATAAACCCCTTACACCGCGCAATCACCGGAAATATAAAACCCCTCACACCGCGCAATCACCGGAAATATAAACCCCTCACACCGCGCAATCACCGGAAATATAAAACCCCTCACACCGCGCAATCACCAGAAATATAAAACCCCTCACACCGCGCAATCACTGGAAATATAAAACCCCTCACACCGCGCAATCACCGGAAATATAAACCCCTCACACCGCGCAATCACCGGAAATATAAACCCCTCACCCCGCGCAATCACCGGAAATATAAAACCCCTCACACTGCGCAATCACCAGAAATATAAAACCCCTCACACCGCGCAATCACTGGAAATATAAAACCCCTCACACCGCGCAATCACCGGAAATATAAACCCCTCACACCGCGCAATCACCGGAAATATAAACCCCCCACACCGCGCAATCACCGGAAATATAAACCCCCCACACCGCGGAATCACCGGAAATATAAACCCCTCACACCGCGCAATCACCGGAAAAATAAAACCCCTCACACTGCGCAATCACCGGAAATATAAAACCTCTCACACCGCGCAATCACCGGAAATATAAACCCCTCACACCGAGCAATCACCGGAAATATAAACCCCCCACACCGCGCAATCACCGGAAATATAAAACCCCTCACACCGCGCAATCACCGGAAATATAAACCCCTCACACCGCGCAATCACAGGAAATATAAACCCCCTCACACCGCGCAATCACCGGAAATATAAAACCCCTCACACCGCGCAATCACCGGAAATATAACCCCCCCACACCGCGCAATCACCGGAAATATAAACCCCCCACACCGCGCAATCACCGGAAATATAAAACCCCTCACACCGCGCAATAACCGGAAATATAAAACCCCCCACACCGCGCAATCACCGGAAATATAAACCCCTCACACCGCGCAATCACCGGAAATATAAACCCCCCTACACCACGCAATCACCGGAAATATAAAACCACACACACCGCGCAATCACCGGAAATATAAAACCCCTCACACCGCGCAATCACCGGAAATATAAAACCCCCCACACCGTGCAATCACCGGAAATATAAAACACCTCACACCGTGCAATCACCAGAAATATAAAACCCCACACACCGCGCAATCACCGGAAATATAAACCCCCCACACCGCGCAATCACCGGAAATATAAAACCCCCCACACCGTGCAATCACCGGAAATATAAAACACCTCACACCGCGCAATCACCGGAAATATAAAACCCCTCACACCGCGCAATCACCGGAAATATAAACCACCCACACCGCGCAATCACCGGAAATATAAACCCCTCACACCGCGCAATCACCGTAAATATAACCCCCCCACACCGCGCAATCACCGGAAATATAAACCCCTTACACCGCGCAATCACCAGAAATATAAACCCCCCTCACACCGCGCAATCACCGGAAATATAAAACCCCTCACACCGCGCAATCACCGGAAATATAAACCCCTCACACCGCGCAATCACCGGAAATATAAACCCCCTCACACCGCGCAATTACCGGAAATATAAAACCCCTCACACCGCGCAATCACCGGAAATATAAAACCCCTCCCACCGCGCAATCACCGGAAATATAAACCCCCTCACACTGCGCAATCACCGGATATATAAACCCCCTCACACCGCGCAATCACCCGAAATATAAACCCCCTCACACCGTGCAATCACCTGAAATATAAAACACCTCACACCGCGCAATCACCTGAAATATAAAACCCCTCACACCGCGCAATCACCGGAAATATAAACCCCTCACACCGCGCAATCACCGGAAATATAAACCCCTCACACCGCGCAATCACCGGAAATATAAAACCCCTCACACCGCGCAATCACCGGAAATATAAACCCCTCACACCGCGCAATCACCGGAAATATAAAACCCCTCACACCGCGCAATCACCGGAAATATAAACCCCCCACACCGCGCAATCACCGGAAATATAAACCCCCTCACACCGCGCAATCACCGGAAATATAAAACCCCTCACACCGCGCAATCACCGGAAATATAAAACCCCTCACACCGCGCAATCACCGGAAATATAAACCCCCCCACACCGCACAATCACTGGAAATATAAACCCCTCACACCGCGCAATCACCGGAAATATAAAACCCCCCACACCGCGCCATCACCGGAAATATAAAACCACTCACACCCCGCAATCACCGGAAATATAAAACCCCTCACACCGCGCAATCACCGGAAATATAAAACCCCTCACACCGCGCAATCACCGGAGATATAAACCCCTCATACCGCGCAATCACCGGAGATATAAACCCCTCACACCGCGCAATCACCGGAAATATAAACCCCCCCACACCGCACAATCACTGGAAATATAAACCCCTCACACCGCGCAATCACCGGAAATATAAAACCCCTCATATCGCGCAATCACCGGAAATATAAAACCCTCACACCGCGCAATCACCGGAAATATAAAACCCCTCACACCGCGCAATCACCGGAAATATAAACCCCTCACACCGCGCAATCACCGGAAATATAACCCCCCCCCCCCCCACACCGCGCAATGACCGGAAATATAAACCCCTCACACCGCGCAATCACCGGAAATATAAACCCCCCCACACCGCACAATCACCAGAAATATAAAATCCTCACACCGCGCAATCACCGGAAATATAAAACCCTCACACCGCGCAATCACCGGAAATATAAACCCCCTCACACCGCGCAATCATCGGAAATATAAACCCCTCACACCGCGCAATCACCGGAAATATAAACCCCTCACACCGCGCAATCACCGGAAATATAACCCCCCCTCACACCGCGCAATCACCGGAAATATAAACCCCTCACACTGCGCAATCACCGGAAATATAAAACCCCCCACACCGCGCAATCACCGGAAATATAAACCCCTCACACCGCGCAATCACCGGAAATATAAACCCCCCCACACAATCACCGGAAATATAATCCACTCACACCGCGCAATCACCGTAAATATAAACCCCTCACACAGCGCAATCACTGGAAATATAAAACCCCTCACACCACGCAATTACCGGAAATATAAAACCCCTCACACCGCGCAATCACCGGAAATATAAAACCCCTCACACCGCGCAATCACCGGAAATATAAAACTCCTCTCACCGCGCAATCACCGGAAATATAAACCCCTCACACCGCGCAATCACCGGAAATATAAACCCCTCACACCGCGCAATCACCGGAAATATAAACTCCCTCACACCGCGCAATCACCGGAAATATAAAACCCCTCACACCGCGCAATCACCGGAAATATAAAACCCCTCACACCGCGCAATCACCGGAAATATAAAACCCCCTCACACCACGCAATCACCGGAAATATAAAACCCCCTCACACAGCGCAATCACCGGAAATATAAAACCCCTCACACCGCGCAATCACCGGAAATATAAAACACAACACACCGTGCAATTACCGGAAATATAAAACCCCTCACACCGCGCAATCACCGGAAATATAAAACCCCTCACACCGCGCAATCACCGGAAATATAAAACCCCTCACACCGCGCAATCACCGGAAATATAAAACCCCCTCACACAGCGCAATCACCGGAAATATAAAACCCCTCACACCGCGCAATCACCGGAAATATAAAACACAACACACCGTGCAATTACCGGAAATATAAAACCCCTCACACCGCGCAATCACCGGAAATATAAAACCCCTCACACCGCGCAATCACCGGAAATATAAAACCCCTCACACCGCGCAATCACCGGAAATATAAAACCCTTCACACCGCGCAATCACCGGAAATATAAAACCCCTCACACCGCGCAATCACCGGAAATATAAACCCCCTCACACCGCGCAATCACCGGAAATATAAAACCCCTCACACCGCGCAATCACCCGAAATATAAACCCCCCACACCGCGCAATCACTGGAAATATAAACCCCCTCACACCGCGCAATCACCGGAAATATAACCCCCTCACACCGCGCAATCACCGGAAATATAAACCCCTCACACCGCGCAATCACCGGAAATATAAAACCCCTCACACCGCGCAATCACCGGAAATATAAAACCCCTCACACCGCGCAATCACCGGAAATATAAAACCTCCCACACCGCGCAATCACCGGAAATATAAAACCCCTCACACCGCGCAATCACCGGAAATATAAAACCCCCACACCGCGCAATCACTGGAAATATAAAACCCCTCACACCGCGCAATCACCGGAAATATAAACCCCCTCACACCGCGAATCACCGGAAATATAAACCCCCTCACACCGCGCAATCACCGGAAATATAAAACACCTCACACCGCGCAATCACCGGAAATATAAAACCCCCCACACCGCGCAATCACCGGAAATATAAACCCCTCACACCGCGCAATCACCGGAAATATAAAACCACACACACCGCGCAATCACAGGAAATATAAAACCCCTCACACCGCGCAATCACCAGAAATATAAACCCCTCACACCGCGCAATCACCGGAAATATAAAACCCTCCACACCGCGCAATCACCGGAAATATAAAACCCCCACACCGCGCAATCACCGGAAATATAAAACCGCTCAAACCGCGCAATCACCGGAAATATAACCCCTCACAACGCGCAATCACCGGAAATGTAAAACCTTCACACCGCGCAATCACCGGAAACATAAACCCCCTCACACCGCGCAATCACCGGAAATATAAACCCCCCACACCGCGCAATCACCGGAAATATAAAACCCCCCACAAACGGCGCAATCACCAGAAATATAAAACCCCCCCACACCGCGCAATCACCGGAAATATAACACCCCTCACACCGCGCAATCACCGGAAATATAACCCCCTCACACCGCGTAATCACCGGAAATATAAAACCCCTCACACCGCGCAATCACCGGAAATATAAAACCCCTCACACCACGCAATCACCGGAAATATAAACCCCCTCACACCGCGCAATCACCGGAAATATAAACCGCTCACACCGCGCAATCACCGGAAATATAAACCCCCCCACACCGCACAATCTCCGGAAATATAAACCGCTCACACCGCGCAATCACCGGAAATATAAAACCGCTCACACCGCGCAATCACCGGAAATATAAAATCCCTCACTCCGCGCAATCACCGGAAATATAAAACCCCTCACACCGCGCAATCACCGGAAATATAAACCCCCCACACCGCGCAATCACCGGAAATATAAAACCCCTCACACCGCGCAATCACCGGAAATATAAACCCCTCACACCGCGCAATCACCGGAAATATAAAACTCCTCACAACGCGCAATCACCGGAAATATAAAACTCCTCACAACGCGCTATCACCGGAAATATAAAACCCCTCACACCGCGCAATCACCGGAAATATAAACCCCTCACACCGCGCAATCACCGGAAATATAAAACCCCCCACACCGCGCAATCACCGGAAATATAAAACCCTCCACACCGTGCAATCACCGGAAATATAAAACCCCCCACACCGCGCAATCACCGGAAATATAAAACTCCTCACACCGCGCAATCACCGGAAATATAAACCACCCACACCGCGCAATCACCGGAAATATAAACCCCTCACACCGCGCAATCACCGGAAATATAAACCCCTCACACCGCTCAATCACCGGAAATATAAAACCCCTCACACCGCGCAATCACCGGAAATATAAACCTCCCCCACACCGCGTAATCACCGGAAATATAAAACTCCCTCACACCGCGCAATCACCGGAATTATAAACCACTCACACCGCGCAATCACCGGAAATATAAACCCCTCACACCGCGCAATCACCGGAAATATAAAACCCCTCACACAGCGCAATCACCGGAAATATGACCCCTCACACCGCGCAATCACCGGAAATATGACACCACACACACCGCGCAATCACAGGAAATATAAAACCCCTCACACCGCGCAATCACCAGAAATATAAACCCCTCACACCGCGCAATCACCGGAAATATAAAACCCTCCACACCGCGCAATCACCGGAAATATAAAACCCCCACACCGCGCAATCACCGGAAATATAAACCCCTCACACCGCGCAATCACCGGAAATATAAAACCTTCACACCGCGCAATCACCAGAAACATAAACCCCCTCACACCGCACAATCACCGGAAATATAAACCCCCCACATCGCGCAATCACCGGAAATATAAAACCCCACACACACCGCGCAATCACCAGAAATATAAAACCCCCCCACACCGCGCAATCACCGGAAATATAACACCCCTCACACCGCGCAATCACCGGAAATATAAAACCCCTCACACCGCGTAATCACCGGAAATATAAAACCCCTCACACCGCGCAATCACCGGAAATATAAAACCCCTCACACCGCGCAATCACCGGAAATATAAACCCCCCACACCGCACAATCACCGGAAATATAAACCCCCCCACACCGCACAATCACCGGAAATATAAACCGCTCACACCGCGCAATCACCGGAAATATAAAACCGCTCACGCCGCGCAATCACCGGAAATATAAAACCCCTCACACCGTGCAATTACCGGAAATATAAAACCCCCCCACACCGTGCAATCACCGGAAATATAAACCCCTCACACCGCGCAATCACCGGAAATATAAAACCCCCCACACCGCGCAATCACCGGAAATATAAACCCCCCTCACACCGCGCAATCACCGGAAATATAAACCCCTCCACACCGTGCAATCACCGGAAATATAAAACCCCCCACACCGCGCAATCACCGGAAATATAAAACTCCTCACACCGCGCAATCACCGGAAATATAAACCACCCACACCGCGCAATCACCGGAAATATAAAACACCTCACACCGCGCAATCACCGGAAATATAAACCCCTCACACCGCGCAATCACCGGAAATATAAACCCCTCACACCGCTCAATCACCGGAAATATAAAACCCCTCACACCGCGCAATCACCGGAAATATAAACCTCCCCCACACCGCGTAATCACCGGAAATATAAAACTCCCTCACACCGTGCAATCACCGGAATTATAAACCACTCACACCGCGCAATCACCGGAAATATAAACCCCTCACACCGCGCAATCACCGGAAATATAAAACCCCTCACACAGCGCAATCACCGGAAATATGACCCCTCACACCGCGCAATCACCGGAAATATAACACCCCTCACACCGCGCAATCACCGGAAATATAAAACACCTCACACCGCGCAATCACCGGAAATATAAAACCCCTCACACCGCGCAATCACCGGAAATATAAAACCCCTCACACCGCGCAATCACCGGAAATATAAAACTCCTCACACCGCGCAATCATCAGAAATATAAAACTCCTCACACCGCGCAATCACCGGAAATATAAATCTTTCTGTCTCACAAAATAGCGACGCAAAACGGTTTTCTTTTTTGAACAAATTTTTCTTTCCTTGTCGAAGATAAATCTCAAAATTTGGTGTCGTCGTAATCGTATTGACCCGGAGAATAAAGGTAACAAGTCATTTTCACCGCATGGTGAACGCCGCAAAAACTAAACCTAAAAATCAATAGGATTCACTGCGTTTTCCTCTATTCCAGCCCACAATTGTTTCCTCTTTCCCAGCACATTATAGGGGACAATAAAGGGGTTTTCCACGATCGGACAACTGATGACCTTCACCAGATAGGTCATCAGTATATGATCTGTGGGGGTCCGACACCCGGACTCCGCACCGATCATCTGCTCCAGCTGCCTCCGGGCACCAGAAGTCCATGCTGAAAGCAGATGCTCCGGTCACGGAATAGAGCGGTCGTGCTGCTGTGTTAAAGTGAATAGGAGCAGAGTATTTAGTTCTGCAGAACGGCCGCTGTGCAGTGGTCGGAGCCATTTGCTTCCGGCTCCAACTACTGCATACCGTTCAAAACATCCGGCAGCCGGAGCAGCTGATCTGTTCGGGGTCCGGGTGTCGGACCCCCACCATCATATACTGATGACCTATCCAGTGGAGGTCATCCGTTGTCTGATCGTGGAAATCCCCTTTTAAAATTACTTCACGTCCAGCACAAGACATGTTCTCATACGGCTATGTCAACGGAAAAACCAAAAAGTTCTGGCTTTTGGAAGGAGGGAGGAAAAATTTGAATTGGCTGCGTGTCCAAGGGGTTAAGTACATAAGAAGAGACAAACATTAATGAATGACAGACTGGTCCAGAGGGAGAGAGACCCTGCCCTCGTAGACTGCACTCTACAAGAGAAGGAAAGACCCTGCCCGTGTAGACTGCACCCTACAAGAGAAGGAGAGACCCTGCCCGCGTAGCCTGCACTCTACAAGAGAAGGAGAGACCCTGCCCACATATACTGCACTCTACAAGAGAAGGAGAGACCCTGCCCGCGTAGACTGCACTCTACAAGAGGAGAGACCCTGCCCTCGTAGACTGCACTCTACAAGAGAAGGAGAGACCCTGCCCGTGTAGACTGCACTCTACAAGAGAAGGAGAGACCCTGCCCGCGTAGCCTGCACTCTACAAGAGAAGGAGAGACCCTGCCCACATAGACTGCACTCTACAAGAGAAGGAGAGACCCTGCCCGTGTAGACTGCACTCTACAAGAGGAGAGACCCTGCCCGCGTGGCCTGCACTCTACAAGAGAAGGAGAGACCCTGCCCACATAGACTGCACTCTACAAGAGAAGGAGAGACCCTACCCGCGTATACTGCACTCTACAAGAGAAGGAGAGACCCTGCCCGCGTAGACTGCACTCTACAAGAGAAGGAGAGACCCTGCCCACGTAGACTGCACTCTACAAGAGAAGGAGAGACCCTGGCCACATAGACTGCACGCTACAAGAGAAGGAGAGACCCTACCCGCGTAGACTGTACTTTACAATAGGAGAGAGACCTTGCCCGCGTAGACTGCACTCTACAAGAGAATGAGAGACCTTGCCCACATAGACTGCACTTTACAAGAGGAGAGATCCTGCCCGCGTAGACTGCACTCTACAAGAGAAGGAGAGACCCTGCCCACATAGACTGCACTCTACAAGAGAAGGAGAGATCCTGCCCACATAGACTACACTCTACAAGAGAAGGAGAGACCCTGCCCTCGTAGACTGCACTCTACAAGAGAAGGAGAGACCCTGCCCGTGTAGACTGCACTCTACAAGAGAAGGAGAGATCCTGCCCACATAGACTACACTCTACAAGAGAAGGAGAGACCCTGCCCGTGTAGACTACATTCTACAAGAGAAGGAGAGACCCTGCCCGTGTAGACTGCACTCTACAAGAGAAGGAGAGACCCTGCCCGTGTAGACTGCACTCTACAAGAGAAGGAGAGATCCTGCCCACATAGACTACACTCTACAAGAGAAGGAGAGACCCTGCCCACATAGACTGCACTCTACAAGAGAAGGAGAGATCCTGCCCGTGTAGACTGCACTCTACAAGAGAAGGAGAGATCCTGCCCGTGTAGACTGCACTCTACAAGAGGAGAGACCCTGCCCACATAGACTGCACTCTACAAGAGAAGGAGAGAACCTTCCCACATAGACTGCACTATACAAGAGGAGAGACCCTGCCCGCGTAGACTGCACTCTACAAGAGAAGGAGAGAACCTGCCCACATAGACTACACTCTACAAGAGAAGGAGAGACCTTGCCCACATAGACTACACTCTACAATAGGAGAGACCCTGCCCGCATAGACACTACAAGAGGAGACAGTAGGTGAGGGTAGAAGCTGGTCATCCGGTGGAGTAGTGGCAGCCGGTTATTTTAGGGTGTAAGCTTTTCTGAATAGGGGGTGTTCAGGTTACTAGTGAAGGTTTGGATAGTGGGAGAGATCTGATGAGTTGGGCTAAAGAGGTCAGAATGTGGGGGAAGCACGGGAGAAATCTAGATGATGATGTGAGGAACAGATAAAATGAGAACAAAGAAGGTCTTGTGAGGACCGGAGATTATGTGTGGGAAGGTATCAGGAGATTAGGGCAGAGATGTTTGGAGGGGATGGTTTGTTGACAGCCTTGCATGTCATTTTTAATATGTATAACTTAATTTAGTAGGCAATGGGTGGCCAGTGACCGCAGAGGTGGAATGAGGGGACAAGGTAGATTTACCCTTGCAGCAGAGTTGAGAATGGGTAGGAGGGGTGCAATAGTGTTAGATGGGAAGCCACAGAGAAGGGTGTTGGAGTAGTCTAGACAGTAGATGATGAGGGCATATATACTAGCATTTATGTCTGTTCGAGGAAAGACTGACATCAAGAGGTTTTTGAGGTGGAGGCAGCAAGAAGTGGTAAGCGCTTGGCTGTGCTATTTGAAATTAAGGGTTATCCCAATGCAGCGGACCTGTGAGACGGGGAAATGTGTGGAGCCATTAACTGTGATTTGATAGTTCTGGTAAGGGGGTTGAGTGAAATGGGGAAAAGATGATTCCGTTTTCTCCATGTTAATCTTAAGGAAGTGGGAGGTGAAAGAGGAGATAACTGTTAGACACTCTAGATAACAGGGAGGTAACATCAAGACCAGAGGCACTGGCGTAGCTATAGGGGTTGCAGCGGTCGCAATTGCGACCGGGCCCCGAAGCCAGGGGGGCCCACGGCCCCCCGCACCACATCAATAAAAAGTTACTATAGTAACTCGGGCCGCGGGCCCCTGTTACTATAGTAACATACTTTACTTACCTTCCTGGTTCCGGATCGCAGCGGAGGTCCTGACGTCAAGCGCTGTGCGCAGCGCATGACGTCACAGCGCTATGCCGCCGCGCACAGCATCGAGACTACAGAACTCCCGCCGCGGCCGAAGAGGAAGGTAAGGTTAGCCCTGACTGGCGGGGTCTGACTCCCGGGACCCGCCAATCAGCTGTTTTGAAGGGGAAGCAGCTCTCGTACGAGTGCTGCGGCCCTTCAAAACAGATGATTGGCGGGACCCGGGAGACACATCAGCTATTGATGGCCTATCCTGTGGATAGGCCATCAATGTTTAGGGACTGCACAACCCCTAAGCCTACGATGTAGCAGGCTTAGGGGGCCCATGAGACAAGATCACAGATTGTGTGATCCTGTCTGCTGGGCCCTGTATCTAAGCCAATCACATGGTAGGCTTAGATACATGGCCCATGCGTGATCCTGTCTGCTGGGCCCTGTATCTAAGCCTACCACACTGTAGGTTTAGATACAGGGCCCCAGCACACAGTAATCTTATACTGTATAAGATTACTGTCTGCTGGACCCTGTAACTAAGCCTACCTTGTGGTAGGCTTAGATACAGGGTCCCCCAGACAGTATCACACATGGGCCCTGTATCTAAGCCTTAGGGTATGTGCACAGACACTAATTACGTCCGTAATTGACGGACGTATTTCGGCCGCAAGTACCGAACACAGTGCAGTGAGCCGGGCTCCTAGCATTATAGTTATGTACGATGCTAGGAGTCCCTGGCTCGCTGCAGGACAACTGTCCCATACTGTAAACATGTTTTCAGTACGGGACAGTTGTCCGGCAGCGAGGCAGGGACTCCTAGCGTCGTACATAAGTACGACGCTAGGAGCCCGGCTCCCTGCACTGTGTTCGGTCCGGTACTTGCGGCCGAAATACGTCCGTCAATTACGGACGTAATTAGTGTGTGTGCACATACCCTAACACATGTGTTACTAATCATTTTTTGTGTGTTTTCTTACAGGTTCGGTCGTTGGACTACGGCGGATTCCAGGACTACTTCGATGACAGCTTTTTTTTTATTAATAAAATGGTTAATGAGGGTTGTGTGTGTTTTTTTTTTTATTTCAATAAAATATTTTTTCTATGTCTTTGTGGTTTTTTTTTAAACTATATTACTACCGCCTTAGTAATGGCCGCCGGCTGATTGACAGCGTCCATTGCTAAGGCGGGACTTAGTGTTAGCTGCTGCAGAGGCTAACACTAACCCCCTTTATTACCCCGGTACCCACCGCCACCAGGGGTGCTGGGAAGAGCCGGGTACGATCCAGTACCTGACCATCTGTAGTGATGGTCGGCCACTGGGGTGGCCGCAGGCTGGTATTATCAGGAGGGGAAAGGCCAAAAACAGTGGCCCTTCCCATCCTGGTAATGCTGCCTGCTGCTGCTTTATTGTATCTGGCTGGTTATGAAAATGGGGGGGACCCCACGTAATTTATAAAAAAAAATAATTGGAAAGAACGATGTGGGGTCCGCCCCAATTTTCATAACCAGCCAGATACAACACAGCAGCAGCAGGCAGCATTACAAGGGTGGGAAGGGCCACTGTTTTTGGCCTTCCCCAGCCTAATACTACCAGCCTGCGGCCACCCCGGTGCCTGCCCGTCACTACAGATGGTCGGGTACTGGTTTGTACCCGGCTCTTCCCAGTACCCCTGGTGGCGGTGGGTACCGGGGTAATAATGGAGGTTAGTGTAGCCTCTGCACCGGCTAACATTAAGCCTCGCCTTAGTAATGGAGATTGTCAATCAGCCAGCGGCCATTACTAAGGCGGTGATAATAAAGTTTAAAAAGATACAAGCACATAGAAAAAATATTTTATTGAAATAAAAAAACACAACCCTCATTAACCATTTTATTGAGAATAAAAGAAACGCCGTCATTGAAGTCCTCGTATCCGAAGTCCAACAACCGAACCTGTAAAAAAAAACACAAACACACAAAAATAATCAGTAACACATAAACAAAATTATTATTCTTACCTATCCTGGGTCCAGCGCTGGAGCAGCAATGTCAGCGAGCTGGGCCCTGTATCTAATCCTATCATGTGTGATACAGTCTGCTGAGCTGTGTATCTAATCCAATCATGTATGATACTGTCTGCTGGGCCCTATATCTAATCCGATCATGTGTGATACTGTCTGCTGAGCCACTGTATCTAATCCTATCATGTGTGATACTGTCTGCTGAGCCACTGTATCTAATCCTATCATGTGTGGTACTGTCTGCTGAGCCACTGTATCTAATCCTATCATGTGTGATACTGTCTGCTGAGCCACTGTATCTAATCCTATCATGTGTGGTACTGTCTGCTGAGCCACTGTATCTAATCCTATCATGTGTGATACTGTCTGCTGGGCCACTGTATCTAATCCTATCATGTGTGATACTGTCTGCTGAGCTGTGTATCTAATCCTATCATGTGTGATACTGCCTTCTGAGCCACTGTATCTAATCCTATCATGTGTGATACTGTCTGCTCAGCCACTGTATCTAATCCTATCCATAGTTTATAGGGTCGTAGTGCTATAGATATGCTATGCTGTCTCATATACACACTTTTTTTTGGGGCGGACACATATGTATTGGGGCTATTTCCCGGACATTTTAAGCCCTGAGGGTATGTTCACACGGCAGCGTCCGTTACGGCTGAAATTACTGTGCTGTTTTCAGGAGAAAACAGAACCGTAATTTCAGCCGTAATGGCATGTGCAGGCGTCTTTTGCTGCGTCCATTACGGAAGTAATTGAAGCTGGTTTTCCATGGAGTCCATGGAAAACGGCTCCATTTACGTCTGAAGAACTGACAGGCACTTTTTTACGCGCCGCCTTTTGACAGCGGCGCGTAAAAAAAAATGACCGTCGGCACAGAACATCGTAAGACCCATTCAAATGAGTGGGCAGATGTTTGCCGACGCTTTTGAGCCGCATTTTCGGACGTAATTCAATGCTAAAACGCCCGAATTACGTCCGTAAATAGTGTGTGTGTGAACCCAGCCTTAGTGACGCCCCGGCTGCTAGTGCTGCATTGTTGGGTCACTTAGGAGACCCAGCGATGTAGCTGAAAGCGGACCGTCGGCCATGAGAAGTTTGCGGGGGGGGGCCCAGTAAGAATTTTTGCATCGGGGCCCATGAGCCTCTAGCTACGCCCCTGACCAGAGGTAAATTTGACCAAAGATTTAGATGGAGAAAAGTAAGGGATCCAGAACACTGAGACCCATGAGGGAGCGATAGTAAATCTTTAGTTGGTAAGGTATGAGGAGATCCAGGAGAGGGCCAAGTCTGTGATGTCAAGGGACTAGAGAATTTGTATCAGGAGGGTGTGATCGACTGTGCCGAAGGTGGTGGACAGGTCTAGAAGGAGGAGCACAGAGTAATGTAGAAGCAGAGGACAGGTCTAGAAGGAGGAGCACAGAGTAATGTAGAAGCAGAGGACAGGTCTAGAAGAAGGAGGAGCACAGAGGAATGTAGAAGCAGAGGACAGGTCTAGAAGAAGGAGGAGCACAGAGTAATGTAGAAGCAGAGGACAGGTCTAGAAGAAGGAGGAGCACAGAGTAATGTAGAAGCAGAGGACAGGTCTAGAAGGAGGAGCACAGAGTAATGTAGAAGCAGAGGACAGGTCTAGAAGAAGGAGGAGCACAGAGTAATGTAGAAGCAGAGGACAGGTCTAGAAGAAGGAGGAGCACAGAGTAATGTAGAAGCAGAGGACAGGTCTAGAAGAAGGAGGAGCACAGAGTAATGTAGAAGCAGAGGACAGGTCTAGAAGAAGGAGGAGCACAGAGCAATGTAGAAGCAGAGGACAGGTCTAGAAGGAAGAGCACAGAGTAATGTAGAAGCAGAGGACAGGTCTAGAAGGAGGAGCACAGAGTAATGTAGAAGCAGAGGACAGGTCTAGAAGAAGGAGGAGCACAGAGTAATGTAGAAGCAGAGGACAGGTCTAGAAGGAGGAGCACAGAGCAATGTAGAAGCAGAGGACAGGTCTAGAAGGAGAAGCACAGAGTAATGTAGAAGCAGAGGACAGGTCTAGAAGGAGGAGCACAGAGCAATGTAGAAGCAGAGGACAGGTCTAGAAGAAGGAGGAGCACAGAGTAATGTAGAAGCAGAGGACAGGTCTAGAAGGAGAGGCACAGAGTAATGTAGAAGCAGAGGACAGGTCTAGAAGGAGGAGCACAGAGTAATGTAGAAGCAGAGGACAGGTCTAGAAGGAGGAGCACAGAGTAATGTAGAAGCAGAGGACAGGTCTAGAAGGAGGAGCACAGAGTAATGTAGAAGCAGAGGACAGGTCTAGAAGGAGGAGCACAGAGTAATGTAGAAACAGAGGACAGGTCTAGAAGGAGGAGCACAGAGTAATGTAGAAGCAGAGGACAGGTCTAGAAGGAGGAGCACAGAGTAATGTAGAAGCAGAGGACAGGTCTAGAAGGAGGAGCACAGAGTAATGTAGAAGCAGAGGACAGGTCTAGAAGGAGGAGCACAGAGTAATGTAGAAGCAGAGGACAGGTCTAGAAGGAGGAGCACAGAGTAATGTAGAAACAGAGGACAGGTCTAGAAGGAGGAGCACAGAGTAATGTAGAAGCAGAGGACAGGTCTAGAAGGAGCACAGAATAATGAAGAAGTGGGGGAACAGGTTTAAAAGGAAAAGCACCAAGTAATGTAGACGATGGAGGACAGGTCACGCTTTACAGAAGTCTGTGTGTAAGATGTGACTGCTAAGTGATAAGATGATGCAGAGATCCTGCACACCCAGCACAATACATGCTGCTACCTCACACTAAACTACCAGGACATACACACTGTATTGGTGGGACGTACTGCGCATGCACACTGGTCTGGCGGGACCTTCCGCGCCTGCGCACTGGTCTGGCGGGACCTTCCGCGCCTGCGCACTGGTCTGGCGGGACCTTCCGCGCCTGCCCACTGGTCTGGCGGGACCTTCCGCGCCTGCCCACTGGTCTGGCGGGACCTTCCGCTCCTGCCCACTGGTCTGGCGGGACCTTCCGCACATTCTCGCAGGACTGGCGGGACCTTCCGCACATGCTCGCAGGACTGGCGGGACCTTCTGCACATTCACACGTGACCGCTGGTTCCCAATAACCATGGTTAGTATCTGTCTTTCAGATGTGAATAAAGTTACTATCCGGTAAAATAATCTACAAGGAAAAGGGGAATACTATAATAATTAAGAATTTTAGATGTCTCTGAAGATCCAGGATCTCTGAGGTAACTTCTAATATCTGTAAAAACTTATATTAGGGGTGTATTCATTCATAAAGGGCATCTGTCACATTGACCACCAGTCTGATCTGTTGGCAGCAGATTATATAGCAGGAGGACCTGAGCAGATTGTGTCTCTCCATTCACTTCTATAGGAGCTACGGAAACCGCCTAACAAGGCCACCCAGAGGTGGAGCCGCATCTATCAGACATTTCTGGCATATCCTGGGGAGAGTTGTCCGTGTTGGGAATACCCCTTTATTCCATGTGGTGACGGCTCTGAGAAGATGTTTCTCTCAATGATGAATAAGTGAGGTTCTGTATGTCACACGTGATGATGTCCCCTGTATGATCTCCATCTTCTCCTTTCTTCATAAAGACATCTGCAGTACTAGATCCTCCAGTTTTCTCATCTTCTCCTTTCTTCCTAAAGACGTCTGCAGTACTAGATCCTCCAGTTCCTCCAGTTTTCTCATCTTCTCCTCCACAACGTTCCTTCTCCTGAATGACCCACCAAGGATGGACAAGCACAGGAATGAGATGAGCAGAAGAATATTAGACTTCACCTTGGAGATCATCTACCTGTTGAGCGGAGAGGTAAACTTTTCTACATTATAGAACAAGTCCCACATAGGGAAGGGACAATACATAATAGGAAGAATCCAGTGTCCTGTATAACAACGTCCAGATCTTCCAAGTGACGTCAAGAAGCTGCAGATCAGCCACCAATATGGTCAGTTATGTGTCATGTCACCAATGCAGCAATAGTAATGTTGTAGAGCAATGAGAATGACCAGGAACCAGGAGGATCAGGATGACATCTATATAGAAACATAGGAGATGACGGCAGGAGGAGAGCACATGGTCCATCTAGTCCCCCCAATATTATTTCCTTTTTAGTTTTGGCCTCGTTCTATTTTCTCAATGTCTTTTTGTAGGTGAGGTCTCCAGTATTACAGATGTGGGGTCACTAGAGGTCTATACAGCGGGGTCACAATCTCCCTCTTTCTACTGAGGGGGGAATACTGTGTTCAGTTCTCTAAGTGTCTCTCTCCATACACAGGAGTACACAATAGTGAAGAAGACATCGGGTGACTGTACGACTCCCATCATCCATGAGTCAGGAGGATGGAGCAGTAGTCCCATCACAGAGCCTCCCCCTCACTCCGGGATACATGAGAAGATCTTAGAACTGATCTACAAGATGACTGAGCTGCTGACTGGAGAGGTGACACTGCTGGGAATGCTGGGAAATTCTCCAGTAACAGCACTGGAGGTGTCTGGGTAATGACTGTATCATTGTGTGTGTCAGGTTCCTATAAGGTGTCAGTATGTCACTGTCTATCTCTCCATGGAGGAGTGGGAGTATCTAGAAGGACACAAGGATCTGTACGAGGAGGTCATGATGGAGGACTACCGGCCACGCACATCACAAGGTGAGAAGAGACAGATCTATACTGGCATTACTGTGGGCACAGGCTGGACTGGCGGTCATGTTGAGGCCTTAATACCGTCATGTGCAGCACATATACACGTGTGTACAATGACATGTAATGTAGGAGCTCCACAATTTCGGCTCCTTTTACATCACATTAGATCCCTGTGTTTCGTGCTGCCGGCTGCTCATAACTCTGCATTAGAGGTCACATTACATTGTACAGCGCTGGCGGCCGTTCTGGATACAGGAGCCATGAAGACGGGCAGGACGCGCTGTCTCCTAATGCAGAGTTATGGGCAGCCGGCAGCGAGGACTATGGGCAGTCGTGCTGTAGTCAGAAGTAAACCTGGTAATACAAGTCATGTAGAAAGACGATTATCGGCACACTCCGGCAGTATAATAGTTTCCTATATAATGTCAGTATAATCGGAGGTTCTCTTTAATATTACAAGTTATGGGCACTAGATTCTGGAGATGGGACGGTGATCCAGGGATTTATTCTGATTTCCAGATTTGGAGTCGGGGAGGAGTTTTCCCCTAATGAGACAATTGTCATCCACCTCATGGGGGTTTATCTTCCTCTGGATCAACACGGTCGGATTATAGGTTGGTCTTGATGGACTTGTGTCTTTCTTCATCCTTAGTAACTGTAACACAGAATGTATGAAGCTAAATTTACCACGAATATAAAGTACAACGTGTTCCGAAAAAACAATCTCACAATGTCTTGGATAAGTAAAATCTTATTCCCACTTCTGATACGTCTCCACATGGCGTAAACACGGCGGAACGTCCAAAACTCATTTTTGGCGCGACGTGTAGATGAGATTTGTTAAAATCTCATCCTCATTGCTACTACTGTAATACGCTGCAGATTTTCTTGCAATTAAATACTTTGCAGAAAATCTGCATCTTATCAGCCCCGTGTGCACATACCCTTAAAGTAACACGTCAGATTTGAGAAATGGTTCTCTTAAACAGGTCAAAAATAGGCCATGGATTCCACTCCCAGAGGAGTCCCTGACATCACTGTCCATATATGGACAGAGACGTCAGGGGCTCCCTCTAGAAGCATAATTTCCAGCCAAGTTGACGGCAACGCTCTGGCAGAGGATTCCGCTCCTAGAGGGAGCTTCAGTGGCGCTATCTACAGGGGATGAGGTGCTATCTGCAGGGGTTTGGCATAAGTTTGATTAAACTAAGGGGGAGATGTGCCGGCACTTGTGGAGAGAGCCGGCGGACAGGAAAGTACAACCCTGTTCCATTCTGCCAATATTTATTTATGTGACACCTGCCCAGGGCATCAGGAGTTGGAAAGTATATAGCCAAGTCGTGAAGGGGTTAATTAATATGTATAGAAAATATTGCCTACAGAGGTGTACACAGCCTTTAAGAGGCTAATAAGCAAGTGACACCCAGACCATTTTTGGTTGCAGGTAACTAAATAGAGGCGTCCTGTGTCCCGCCACGTTCATGTGTATCCGCGTCCACAGAAGGCAGATACAGGTAAATACTATGGTGGAGCAGGGAGCCAGTTACGCCCCGCCGTTCGCTCTGGTAGGGCACAGTCTACTTTAGGCCTGTGGCTTACAAGGTGCAGGAACATCGACACCGGTAGTGAGGACCTCAACATTGTAATTCCGGCTCTGATCAGTAAACATAGAAGTGTAGAGAGAAGTGTCTGATATATAGACAGATATACAGTAGTCATGTATTCAGTCCCTGTGTGTTTCCTACAGATGGATCCAGTAGAAGAAATCCACCAGAGAGATGTCCCAGTCCTCTGTATTCCCAGGACTGTCCAGAGGAAAATCCCAATGTCCCAGAGAATCATCAGGTAGATGAAGCTGAGCCGTATACCAGGTCTATATAGGGGGGTGCGGAGCTTTTCGGTCCTGCGGTCATTAGGGATGTCACGATACCAGAATTTGGACTCCGATACCGATACTTCGTGTAGTATTGCGATTTCGATATCAAAACGATACTTTACCAACAGTAATAAAAAAATAATAAAAAAGTTCTTCCGTTTTCTGATGTGAGACGCGAGGCGTGATGATGAATGTAACCTCCATGTACCTCATTAATAGTAATTAACCCCATCATGTTTCTCAGTCATAATGGGTTAATGTGTGAGGTACATGAAGGGGTTAATTACTATTACTGAGGTACATGGAGGTTAAATTCATCATCACGCCTCGTGCCCCACAATAATAAGTGATAGAAATATATACTGATAGTACACAGGCATATATCTATATACTGATAGCACACAGGCATATATCTATATACTGATAGCACACAGGCATATATCTATATACTGATAGCACACAGGCATATATCTATATACTGATAGTACACAGACATATATCTATATACTGATAGTACACAGGCATATATCTATATACTGATAGTACACAGCCATATATCTATATACTGATAGTACACAGGCATATATCTATATACTGATAGTACACAGGCATATATCTATATACTGATAGTACACAGGCATACATCTATATACTGATAGCACACAGGCATATATCTATATACTGATAGTACACAGGCATACATCTATATACTGATAGTACACAGCCATATATCTATATACTGATAGTACACAGGCATACATCTATATACTGATAGTACACAGGCATATATCTATACACTGATAGTACACAGGCATATATCTATATACTGATAGTACACAGGCGTATATCTATATACTGATAGTACACAGGCATATATCTGTATACTGATAGTACACAGGCATATATCTATATACTGATAGTACACAGGCATATATCTATATACTGATAGTACACAGGCATATATCTATATACTGATAGTACACGGGCATATATCTATATACTGATAGTACACAGCAATATATCTATATACTGATAGCACACAGGCATATATCTATATACTGATAGTACACGGGCATATATCTATATACTGATAGTACACAGGCATATATCTATATACAGATAGCACACAGGCATATATCTATATACTGATAGCACACAGGCGTATATCTATATACTGATAGTACACAGGCGTATATCTATATACTGATAGTACACAGGCATATATCTATATACTGATAGTACACAGGCGTATATCTATATACTGATAGCACACAGGCATATATCTATATACTGATAGTACACGGGCATATATCTATATACTGATAGTACACAGGCATATATCTATATACAGATAGCACACAGGCATATATCTATATACTGATAGTACACAGGCCTATATCTATATACTGATAGAACACAGGCATATATCTATATACTGATAGTACACAGGCGTATATCTATATACTGATAGTACACAGGCGTATATCTATATACTGATAGTACACAGGCATATATCTATATACTGATAGTACACAGGCATATATCTATATACTGATAGTACACAGGCATACATCTATATACTGATAGTACACAGGCATATATCTATATACTGATAGTACACAGGCATATATCTATATACTGATAGTACACAGGCATATATCTATATACTGATAGCACACAGCCATATATCTATATACTGATAGTACACAGGCATATATCTATATACTGATAGCACACAGGCACATATCTATATACTGATAGTACACAGCCATATATCTATATACTGATAGCACACAGGCATATATCTATATACTGATAGTACACAGGCATATATCTATATACTGATAGTACACAGGCATATATCTATATACTGATAGTACACAGGCATATATCTATATACTGATAGCACACAGGCATATATCTATATACTGATAGTACACAGGCATATATCTATATACTGATAGTACACAGGCATATATCTATATACTAATAGTACACAGGCATATATCTATATACTGATAGTACACAGGCATATATCTATATACTGATAGTACACAGGCATATATCTATACACTGATAGTACACAGGCATATATCTATATACTGATAGCACACAGGCATATATCTATATACTGATAGTACACTGGCATATATCTATATACTGATAGCACACAGGCATATATCTATATACTGATAGTACACAGGCATATATCTATATACTGATAGTACACAGGCATATATCTATATACTAATAGTACACAGGCATATATCTATATACTGATAGTACACAGGCGTATATCTATATACTGATAGTACACAGGCATATATCTATACACTGATAGCACACAGGCATATATCTATATACTGATAGTACACAGGCATATATCTATATACAGATAGTACACAGGCATATATCTATATACTGATAGTACACAGGCATATATCTATATACTGATAGCACACAGGCATATATCTATATACTGATAGCACACAGGCATATATCTATATACTGATAGCACACAGGCATATATCTATACACTGATAGTACACAGGCATATATCTATATACTGATAGTACACAGGCATATATCTATATACTGATAGTACACAGGCATATATCTATATACTGATAGTACACAGGCATATATCTATATACTGATAGTACACAGGCATATATCTATATACTGATAGTACACAGGCATATATCTATATACTGATAGTACACAGGCAGATATCTATATACTGGTAGTACACAGGCATATATCTATATACTGATAGCACACAGGCATATATCTATATACTGATAGTACACAGGCATATATCTATATACTGATAGCACACAGGCATATATCTATATACTGATAGTACACAGGCATATATCTATATACTGATAGTACAGAAGCATATATCTATATACTGATAGTACACAGGCATATATCTATATACTGATAGTACACAGGCATATATCTATATACTGATAGTACACAGGCATATATCTATATACTGATAGCACACAGGCATATATCTATATACTGATAGTACACAGGCATATATCTATATACTGATAGTATACAGGCATATATCTATATACTGATAGTACACAGGCATATATCTATATACTGATAGTACACAGGCATATATCTATATACTGATAGTACACAGGCAGATATCTATATACTGATAGTACACAGGCATATATCTATATACTGATAGTACACAGGCATATATCTATATACTGATAGTACACAGGCAGATATCTATATACTGATAGTACACAGGCATATATCTATATACTGATAGTACACAGGCCTATATCTATACACTGATAGCACACAGGCATATATCTATATACTGATAGCACACAGGCATATATCTATATACTGATAGTACACAGGCATATATCTATATACTGATAGTACACAGGCAGATATCTATATACTGATAGTACACAGGCATATATCTATATACTGATAGTACACAGGCATATATCTATATACTGATAGTACACAGGCCTATATCTATATACTGATAGCACACAGGCATATATCTATACACTGATAGCACACAGGCATATATCTATATACTGATAGTACACAGGCATATATCTATATACTGATAGTACACAGGCATATATCTATATACTGATAGTACACAGGCATATATCTATATACTGATAGTACACAGGCAGATATCTATATACTGATAGTACACAGGCATATATCTATATACTGATAGTACACAGGCCTATATCTATATACTGATAGTACACAGGCATATATCTATATACAGATAGCACACAGGCATATATCTATATACTGATAGTACACAGGCCTATATCTATATACTGATAGAACACAGGCATATATCTATATACTGATAGTACACAGGCGTATATCTATATACTGATAGTACACAGGCGTATATCTATATACTGATAGTACACAGGCATATATCTATATACTGATAGTACACAGGCATATATCTATATACTGATAGTACACAGGCATACATCTATATACTGATAGTACACAGGCATATATCTATATACTGATAGTACACAGGCATATATCTATATACTGATAGTACACAGGCATATATCTATATACTGATAGCACACAGCCATATATCTATATACTGATAGTACACAGGCATATATCTATATACTGATAGCACACAGGCACATATCTATATACTGATAGTACACAGCCATATATCTATATACTGATAGCACACAGGCATATATCTATATACTGATAGTACACAGGCATATATCTATATACTGATAGTACACAGGCATATATCTATATACTGATAGTACACAGGCATACATCTATATACTGATAGTACACAGGCATATATCTATATACTGATAGTACACAGGCATATATCTATATACTGATAGTACACAGGCATATATCTATATACTGATAGCACACAGCCATATATCTATATAATGATAGTACACAGGCATATATCTATATACTGATAGCACACAGGCACATATCTATATACTGATAGAGCACAGAGCCATATATCTATATACTGATAGCACACAGGCATATATCTATATACTGATAGTACACAGGCATATATCTATATACTGATAGTACACAGGCATATATCTATATACTGATAGTACACAGGCATATATCTATATACTGATAGCACACAGGCATATATCTATATACTGATAGTACACAGGCATATATCTATATACTGATAGTACACAGGCATATATCTATATACTAATAGTACACAGGCATATATCTATATACTGATAGTACACAGGCATATATCTATATACTGATAGTACACAGGCATATATCTATACACTGATAGTACACAGGCATATATCTATATACTGATAGCACACAGGCATATATCTATATACTGATAGTACACTGGCATATATCTATATACTGATAGCACACAGGCATATATCTATATACTGATAGTACACAGGCATATATCTATATACTGATAGTACACAGGCATATATCTATATACTAATAGTACACAGGCATATATCTATATACTGATAGTACACAGGCGTATATCTATATACTGATAGTACACAGGCATATATCTATACACTGATAGCACACAGGCATATATCTATATACTGATAGTACACAGGCATATATCTATATACAGATAGTACACAGGCATATATCTATATACTGATAGTACACAGGCATATATCTATATACTGATAGCACACAGGCATATATCTATATACTGATAGCACACAGGCATATATCTATATACTGATAGCACACAGGCATATATCTATACACTGATAGTACACAGGCATATATCTATATACTGATAGTACACAGGCATATATCTATATACTGATAGTACACAGGCATATATCTATATACTGATAGTACACAGCCATATATCTATATACTGATAGTACACAGGCATATATCTATACACTGATAGCACACAGGCATACATCTATATACTGATAGCACACAGGCATATATCTATATACTGATAGTACACAGGCATATATCTATATACTGATAGTACACAGGCATATATCTATATACTGATAGTACACAGGCATATATCTATATACTGATAGCACACAGGCATATATCTATATACTGATAGTACACAGGCGTATATCTATATACTGATAGTACACAGGCATATATCTATATACTGATAGTACACAGGCGTATATCTATATACTGATAGCACACATGCATATATCTATACTGATAGTACACAGTCATATATCTATATACTGATAGCACACAGGCATATATCTATATACTGATAGTACACAGGCATATATCTATATACTGATAGTACAGAGGCATATATCTATATACTGATAGTACACAGGCATATATCTATATACTGATAGTACACAGGCATATATCTATATACTGATAGTACACAGGCATATATCTATATACTGATAGCACACAGGCATATATCTATATACTGATAGTACACAGGCATATATCTATATACTGATAGTATACAGGCATATATCTATATACTGATAGTACACAGGCATATATCTATATACTGATAGTACACAGGCATATATCTATATACTGATAGTACACAGGCAGATATCTATATACTGATAGTACACAGGCATATATCTATATACTGATAGTACACAGGCATATATCTATATACTGATAGTACACAGGCAGATATCTATATACTGATAGTACACAGGCATATACTATATACTGATAGCACACAGGCATATATCTATATACTGATAGTACACAGGCATATATCTATATACTGATAGCACACAGGCATATATCTATATACTGATAGTACACAGGCATATATCTATATACTGATAGTACAGAAGCATATATCTATATACTGATAGTACACAGGCATATATCTATATACTGATAGTACACAGGCATATATCTATATACTGATAGTACACAGGCATATATCTATATACTGATAGCACACAGGCATATATCTATATACTGATAGTACACAGGCATATATCTATATACTGATAGTATACAGGCATATATCTATATACTGATAGTACACAGGCATATATCTATATACTGATAGTACACGGCATATATCTATATACTGATAGTACACAGGCAGATATCTAATACTGATAGTACACAGCATATATCTATATACTGATAGTACACAGGCATATATCTATATACTGATAGTACACAGGCAGATATCTATATACTGATAGTACACAGGCATATATCTATATACTGATAGTACACAGGCCTATATCTATACACTGATAGCACACAGGCATATATCTATATACTGATAGCACACAGGCATATATCTATATACTGATAGTACACAGGCATATATCTATATACTGATAGTACACAGGCAGATATCTATATACTGATAGTACACAGGCATATATCTATATACTGATAGTACACAGGCATATATCTATATACTGATAGTACACAGGCCTATATCTATATACTGATAGCACACAGGCATATATCTATACACTGATAGCACACAGGCATATATCTATATACTGATAGTACACAGGCATATATCTATATACTGATAGTACACAGGCATATATCTATATACTGATAGTACACAGGCATATATCTATATACTGATAGTACACAGGCAGATATCTATATACTGATAGTACACAGGCATATATCTATATACTGATAGTACACAGGCCTATATCTATATACTGATAGTACACAGGCATATATCTATATACAGATAGCACACAGGCATATATCTATATACTGATAGTACACAGGCCTATATCTATATACTGATAGAACACAGGCATATATCTATATACTGATAGTACACAGGCGTATATCTATATACTGATAGTACACAGGCGTATATCTATATACTGATAGTACACAGGCATATATCTATATACTGATAGTACACAGGCATATATCTATATACTGATAGTACACAGGCATACATCTATATACTGATAGTACACAGGCATATATCTATATACTGATAGTACACAGGCATATATCTATATACTGATAGTACACAGGCATATATCTATATACTGATAGCACACAGCCATATATCTATATACTGATAGTACACAGGCATATATCTATATACTGATAGCACACAGGCACATATCTATATACTGATAGTACACAGCCATATATCTATATACTGATAGCACACAGGCATATATCTATATACTGATAGTACACAGGCATATATCTATATACTGATAGTACACAGGCATATATCTATATACTGATAGTACACAGGCATATATCTATATACTGATAGCACACAGGCATATATCTATATACTGATAGTACACAGGCATATATCTATATACTGATAGTACACAGGCATATATCTATATACTAATAGTACACAGGCATATATCTATATACTGATAGTACACAGGCATATATCTATATACTGATAGTACACAGGCATATATCTATACACTGATAGTACACAGGCATATATCTATATACTGATAGCACACAGGCATATATCTATATACTGATAGTACACTGGCATATATCTATATACTGATAGCACACAGGCATATATCTATATACTGATAGTACACAGGCATATATCTATATACTGATAGTACACAGGCATATATCTATATACTAATAGTACACAGGCATATATCTATATACTGATAGTACACAGGGCGTATATCTATATACTGATAGTACACAGGCATATATCTATACACTGATAGCACACAGGCATATATCTATATACTGATAGTACACAGGCATATATCTATATACAGATAGTACACAGGCATATATCTATATACTGATAGTACACAGGCATATATCTATATACTGATAGCACACAGGCATATATCTATATACTGATAGCACACAGGCATATATCTATATACTGATAGCACACAGGCATATATCTATACACTGATAGTACACAGGCATATATCTATATACTGATAGTACACAGGCATATATCTATATACTGATAGTACACAGGGCATATATCTATATACTGATAGTACACAGCCATATATCTATATACTGATAGTACACAGGCATATATCTATACACTGATAGCACACAGGCATATATCTATATACTGATAGGCACACAGGCATATATCTATATACTGATAGTACACAGGCATATATCTATATACTGATAGTACACAGGCATATATCTATATACTGATAGTACACAGGCATATATCTATATACTGATAGCTACACAGGCATATATCTATATACGGATAGTACACAGGCATATATCTATGTACTGATAGTACACAGGCATATATCTATATACTGATAGTACACAGGCATATATCTATATACTGATAGCACACATGATATTATATACTGATAGTACACAGGCATATATCTATATACCTGATAGCACACAGGCATATATCTATATACTGATAG